>NW_024872783.1:115000-278051 GCF_018340385.1 Cyprinus carpio
GTTGCTCAGCTGTGAATGATTTAAAAATGTTTGATATAAAGGCTGCTGTCCCATTTTATACAGGAATTGTTCATTTAAAAAAAAAAAAAAAAAAAAAAAAATATATATATATAATTAAATTGTTAGTTTCATGGTAACATGCAATCAAGGTCTTCGGATACTACACAAGATACAAGATCATTTAGGCTATTTAACATGCACTGTGACATTTTCACCCATTAAAACTTATAAACTCCTTGAGTTTTTAAAGTCAGTTTAATAGTATTGAAATTCAAGTTGAATCTATTATAAAAAGCTTTAAATTGCTTAAATTGTTTCTATGAATTAAAGTAGCCTAACTTTATCATGACTTTGTCATCATATAATTTTTTTCATTGTGATAACGAGCTATATTCGTTTTTCATTTTGGAAACCAAGCACCCACTTTTTTCTTTTTTAAATCTATTATTCGCTCGCATATCTACTAAAACTGAGGTTTTTGTTTTTTTGAGGAAGGTGCCACTGTCAGTGGAATCAAAAGATAATTATGCCATTATTAGGGTTGCCAATTAACTTCAGAAATGGAAAATAAGTGCTAATTGTGATTCTTTCTCTTTTATTCTTTAATAAAATAGTGTTTATTCTTGTAGAAAATAAGTGTTTATTCTTTAAGAAAATAAGGGACAGAATAAGGGCCGATCCAAATATTTGTAATGTACAATAATGTAGGCCTATCTGCCTGCAGTTAAAAAGTTATCAGAAATAATCATATTTGTTTTGCTTCACCCATTTATGTACAATTATTCTTAAAAAAAAAAAAAAAAAACCTTTTTTTTAAAAATAATGTTACAAAAAATGCCATAGGCCTGAGTAAATTTTACCCTTATAGAATTATGACTTTACAAGGGTAGTAATTTAGGAGGTGAAAATACTGTGAAATTACAAATGGCATGGAATTTTAAAGCATAACAACTGAAGGTCTATAAAAAGTTAGTCAATAAAGCATTTTTTTAAACAATGGCACAAAGTTTTGAACTAAAATATTATTTCAACCATATAGCCTGTGTATAAATAAAATGCATACTTTTCAATGAAAGAACACTTAGAGAGTGTAGGTTGCTTCCGGTGTTTGGATCTGTACTTTAATATAATGAGGTCCAAGTTTAAGAATAGCCTACACTATTTTTTTTTAACTCTCTATTTAACAGCATTAACTTACAATGAAATATGTCTTCCTTCAGATAGACTGAAAGTTTTCCTGCCTTGCTAAATGTTGGGCTCATGATCAATAAGTTGCATTCACCCAAACTGATTTTGTAAAATTAAAACGCTGACAGTGAACCTAGGTGCAGTTAGCGCGAGACACGAGCAGCTGGCAGAGGATTCCGCTTGGTCTTAAAGCCTTCCTCAAACGCCTACAAATAATAATGATTTTCACAAAAATAATGATTAATTATCAATTGAGAATTTGTTATTATTATGGTCTGGTGAAAATAATAAATAAAAAGAGTAGGGCTGCTGTGAGTGCAGGCAGCATATTTCAACCCAGTAGCATGACATCACACTGTTCCTTGCAGCCAAAGAACAGAATGAATTCAGTTCAGCTGGAGGGGGTTGGGGTTTGGGGGTAGTTCTGTATAGCTTGTGGGGGTTGAAATAAAGGTGTGAATCTCTTCGAAATTGCAGAGCAGGTTTAGGCAAAGTAGGACAAATGCCTCGTTTGGTTTGGCTTTTGTGATTTTTGCAACTGCATACAGAGTATTACATACAATATAATATGTTTTTTTTTTTCTCAGGAGAGATGAGGCACCTCTGAGAAAGAGACAAAGAAACTGGCAAAAGACATTCGCATCTGCCAAAGAGACAAAAACTTTTGTTCTTAATGTATTTGTTGCTTTATAGCTAATATTTTCAGTTTTGCACTGTTTTAATTTTACGTGGCAACGCTGCAGTCTTTTTGCCAATACAAATGTAAAAATATATTGCAGTAATAAGAATCTGTCCCGAGACATCATGTAGGCCTAATTATTTTTAGTTTCATTACATTCGCAGTCAAAACCTGGGGCCGGATTCACGAAAATCTTAAGAAATACGTTAAGAAATTTCTGAAGATAAATTCCACTAAGTTCATAAGAATGTTCTTAAGTGTAATTCTTGAAAAACTCTTAATAAGTTCTCAAATATATTCTTCAGAACATCTTAATTTTTTTCTTATCTGAATGAATACATGACACACAGATAAACTCACACTTTATTGTCTTTATTGTCTATGTATAGATATTTTTTCAAATAAAATAATGGTGTTTTTTAATAATTAAAAATAATCTGATTTTAGAGTTTGACGTGAACACATTGCAACCATGCTTGGGACGGCCCACATAAACGAGCAAAAATGCTTTACATGTCTTGAAATAATAATTTCTAAACAATAAACATTGACTGTCAGTCTTTATTCACCTGTTTTTCATTGTTTCTCATTAAAATTCATTAAAGTAAATAGTGTAATTTAAGTCGATTTTGTTATATAATGGATAGTTTTGAAGAATTGTTAAGTGTTGCAACGTTTGCCCATATGTTATTTTAATTTGGTTGCTAATGTCATAGAATAGCACACTAACGCAGAACAATCTGAACTGATAAATAACAGATTGGAGATTAAAATAATAGCAGATTTGTCTCATTTTAAATGAATAATAAAAGCTGAGATGAAAAATTTACTTAAGCCAGAATTTTAATTTTACTATGGTAAAATAAATGTTCAGCGCTATCTTCAAAAGATTTTAGAATTTTGGCGCACATTATTTTTTCTATATAATGTTGATATAGTAACTAATAAATACTGTAAATTTTGTTATGCTAGCATGTGTGGAAATGTTCAAACCATGTGTGCTACAACTAACCCCACGTTACTTTGTGCCACGCACTCCCCTAGTCATTCAAGTCATTATTCAACTAATCGCTCGTTTATATTAAATTAACATCTATAATCCATAATGAGCCTTAATATATTCCATGCTCAAGCACATGCATTAAGTTTGCCACAAAGCACAGGCAGAAGTAGCCTAATAATTGTGAAAAAGGAGACATTATAATTATTTATTAATAAACTAATGTTTTCTTGTCGGCTGCAAGATGAAATTCACATTGCTGCCTCTCATCTCCACAGTAATGGACGCGCCTTTAGAGAGAAATGCAACCTTCACAGATTACATAATCAGTGAGTATTTGCTTTCGTTTTGAATTGGTTCATTTAAAAGTAGACATTTCAAGCTTTCTGTAGATATATTTCTCATGTATGTGAGAGACCCCAATTTTAAGTTATTTCATTATCAGGAAAAAATTCAAGTGATCGAGAGGGCGCCTCCCTGTCATGCATGCAGCATTACCCTAAAATAAATGTGCTCTATTACTATTAATATTCAAGTGTTTGTGCGGAAAATTATTAACGCATATGCATGACAGGGAGGCACCTGCGTGATTACTTAAAATTTTTCTTTACAATGAAAACACTTAAAATTGGGGTACCTCACATACATGAGAAATATATATATATATATATATATATATATATATATATATATATATATATATATATACACACACATACATACATACATATATATATATATATATATATATATATAGAGAGAGAGAGAGAGAGAGAAAGCTTAAAATGTCTACTTTTAAAATGACCTAATTCAAAACAAATTGCAAATACTCCCTGATTATGTAATCTGTATGAAGATTGCATTTCCCTCTAAAGGAGTGTCCATTACTATGGAGATGAGAGTCAGCACCGTGAATTCAACTTGCAGCTGGCAAGAAAACATTAGTTTATTAAAAAATAATTAAAATGTCTCTTTATTCATAATTATTAGGTTACTTCTGCCTGTGCTTTATGGCAAACTTAATGCATGTGCTTGAGCGCGGAATAGGAGGGGAAGGCAATGTCGGTCCTGGGGTGCCAAGGTCAAGCAGAGTTTAGCTCCAAAAAAAACCTCACTAGTCTGTAGCCTTATTAATTCTGAAGATCAGCCACTGTGCAGGTTTCTCTTTGTGAGGTTTGGTAAGCAGTGACTGAAACACAGCTTTACACACAACTGTCAGTCTGCATGGAGAGGATCTTGAGACTCCAGTAGCTTCAAACACCTGTCTGCTGCTCAGCAGTGGCTTTTTTACAGCTGCCATTATAATACAGTTCATTTGTTTGACAGAAACTTTGCTTAATAAATCTTTATCTGACCAATGATCTTCTGTGCTCAAAGTCACTCACAAATCTTTTGACAGTTCAATAATCTCTATTTGCTTTTCACAATATATTGTTTGTTTTGATGCCATTGCATTGTTTCATACTTTTCATCTTCAGAAAGATCTTTCTTCCTCACCATATTTCATGAGAACTGTGACTTGCTTAATAATTTGGAACGACCTCTTTAAGTAGGGTTTCCATTTACCTAAGAAGACCTGGCAAACTATTGAACAAACCTGTCTGAGATTGATACCAGTTATCTAAAAAGATGTGAAAAACCTGACAAACAAAAATCTGACTCTTTATTGCACCAAAATCCTATTGATATATCACTTGCATAATAATTTGGAACGCGGTGTACGTATGTGTATATATGTGTATATATATATATATATATATATATATATATAATTTTTTTTTTTCATATGAACAGACTAGAACTACTTCAGTCTGTGTGCATTGAATTTATTTAATACACAAGTTTAACATTTTCAGTTGAATTACTGAAATAAATGAACTTTTCCACAACATTCTAATTTATTGAGATGCACCTGTACATTATTAACATCTTACTGTCATTATTAGCCCTTCAAGCATTCAGTCCTACGTGTGTTCTGTAGCTTATAGTGAATATAAACCATCAGTTTTGAACACGGCAAAGCTAAACTGCACCGGATTTTAGAGCCTTGCATTTCAGCCCGAGCTCGACGTGTCCTTGTTCATGAAGACAGAGATGGCAAAAAGTGCATCCTGTTTGTTGTCTCTATTTTACAAAAGCGCAATGTTTTATTGATATTGTGAAAGCACACAAAAATGAGGGTAGACCATACAGTTCTGAATGAAGTATTAATCTTATATGTATAAGCAAAAATGATGCCTTACTTCAAGTTGTTTCCACTGAAGAACAAAATGCAAGTGATTGCGCTGGCGCCTCCATGCATTAAGCGCGCTTCAGCTTCCACTCTCTGCACAAACGCTTAGATACGCCTAACAGCGCACTTTTATCTAGGTTAAATGTTTAAACTAACACTGTAATATGCTTTAAGTGTTTTATATCGATACATTTTATTTTAAGCAAGTCTTGATATTTTGAGAAGGCTAAACTGATCAAATGTCTGCCGCTATACAATTGGCCATCACTTAAAAAAAAAATAATAATAATAATAAAAAAAAAAACCTTGAATTTAACAAACAAAAAACATTCCAAACATTTTTCTAAATTAATAATGAAACAATAAGAAATATAACTTTGCAATTAAAATACTGTTAAGCTGTCGGCCAAGAGCCGGCTATAGTGCCTAGATTGCAGGGCTGTACTTGATTTCTGCGCTTGGAAACAAACGTTATGAATCAGGGGTTGTTTTCTAATTAAATGACAAAATTTGTATTGTTGTATTAAGTTGTAAAAAATGTTTTAATTATTATTTAAACATTTTAATTAATGCAAAGGAACGATACAAAGTGATCAATTTCTTAATTCATGGACATAATTTTCAGCATGTCATGGGCTCTGTAACGGGAATAAATGTGTTATAAAAAGGGCAGATAATGAATAAGTATATTTTTGACCTGCTGAAATACACCAGCGAATTATTAAATGTAAGTTTCAAGCCTTTCATTTGTGACATTAATGGGACTATAGTCCAAAAATGTGTGTTAGAACTAGATCTAGCCTATAACACTCACCAATAAGGCACCTTTTCAATCGTTTTATTTTTTTTAATGGCGTAATGCACACCTTAAATGTAATCTAACCATTCAAAGTTAATATCCTACTTTTTATAAGACTTCTAAGCGTTTTTCATGTCACAGTTTTAGCCTATTGATCTTGATTTCTCACAACTTATTTTGTTCAAGGTTTTTATTTATTTATTTATTTTTATGGTGTGAGTCAGAGTGAATTGCGACACAAATAGAGTCTCATGAACGTGCAGCCTTGTACAGAGGACCAACGGCCAAGATAAGAATTTTTTGTTCAAAAACTTTAAACTGTAGATTGAAATGAAAACCACTTAATACAACATAAGGAAATTGTGTAATTATAATGGTTGTCATAATGACTGTTTAATTATCATAACATACAGTAAGAGCCTTTTGTGTAAATTTAATTAGGGCCCGAGCCAATGGGCGCAGGGCCCTCTTGTTCCCCTAAGGATTATTCTTATTATTAGAGCTCAAGCCCGCAGGGGCGAAGAGCCCTATTGTTTTCCTTAGGATTATTAGGGCTCAAGCCTGGAGGGCGAGAGCCCTATTGTTTTCCTTAGGATTATTTATTATTATTATTATTATTATTTATTTATTTTTATTTTTTCAACGTCTCGGTGGCTTTTGGGGCCCTTAACATGCTCAAAAACTCTTGAAAATTGGCACAGACCTTGGAATCTGCGGCCATTAGGTCCGGGCAGAGACTGATACACGGGCGTGGCTCAGGGGCTCTACAGCGCCCCCTGGAATATGGAGGGCCATATATCATACATACTTGCACGTAGACGTATGAAAACTCGGTACACATATAGATCTCATCAAGCCAAACACTTCTTTTGTACTGCATGTCATAGGCTCCGCCCAACAGGAAGTTGGATATTTAGGGTTTAGTATTCATATTTTTCGTCAAAGTTGTGGGGGCTTTTGGGGCCCTTAACATGCTCAAAAACTCTTGAAAATTTACACACACCTTAGAATCTGTGGCCATTAGGAGGCTGCAGAGGCTGAGACCCGGGCGTGGCACAGGGGCTCTATGGCGCCCCCTGGAACACAATCAGAAATGTTGATGTATAGCTCACACATACTTGCATGTATTCATATGAAACTCAGTAAACATATAGACCTCATTGTGCCGAACAACTTTCGTATTGCATGTCATAGGCTCCGCCCAACAGGAAGTCAGCTATTTAGAGCTATGTAAAAAGCGCATGATCTGGAATTTGATATACTTGTCATAGGTTTTTTTACCCGATTGCCACCAAAGTTGGTCAACATGATCTCAAGACATTGGGGATGCAAAATTGCCAGGGGATTTTTGATATCTCGAACGGTTTGCTCGTGGCAAGGCGTTGAAATTATGGCGAGAAATGAGATACAGGAAGTGTCTAATAACATCCACAAACATTACGTGATTTTAATTAAACTTCATTGGTTTGTTCGTTGTATGATACTGATTGTATATATGTGACTATTAAGAGTCAACGTTATAGCGCCACCAACTGGCAGCAGGAAGTGTGTCATTTTCCAAATGCTTTGAATTCAGCATCTTATTTTTACTCAATTTGCTTCAAACTTCATCAGAATAATGTCAAAACACGGCTCATGTAAAACTGTTGAGGGGATATTGATATCTAATATAGTGTTGCCATGGCAACATGTCAAACTGGAATATTTTTCCGGTGATTTTGAAGCAGATAACATGCTTAGAATTTCATGAAACTCAAAACACATATCAGTATTAATGATACATAGACAATAGCAAAAGCTCATAAAAGGGCGTGGAGGAGGCACTCTATAGCGCCACCTTTTGTCAAAAAAGGGGGGGTTAGCTTTAGCTACAGACACCAAACTCGGTACATAAATTGTTCTTATCAAGACGGACAACTTTCTAATTTACAGTCATTAGCTATGACCAAACAGGAAGTCGGGTATTTTGATTTGAATATGGATTTTTGGAAAAATATAGCTGGGAATTAATGTATACTGCTCAGAGGAAAATTACACTAGGCACACCAAACTTTGTCTACATGATGCCAAAACATTGAGGAACTTAAATTGCAAAGGAATTTTGGATAGCTTGAATGGATTTGTCGTGGTGATTTTTTGAAATAACAGTAAAAAGGGAAACATTAATTGTCTTGTATTTTTAAATTGCAGCTTCCAAACACTTCAAAACCTTTTTTCATACAGAGAACATATCACTCTGAGCAAATATGCATAGTTTCACAAATTTACAACACTGTATGGATAACAGAAAATTAAAAAACTGTCAGACATCTGATCTCACTCTGAGGCCACTCTCTCTGTGTGAGGGGAGGGAGGGGCTGAGTGACTGACTTTGTTGTTGGTGACTGAGTGTGTGAAGGGGGGGTGGGGGTTGGGGGGGGGTTGAGGGCCTGGCTGACAGAGTCTGCAGCCTTTGTCTGTGGTGATCTTCATTTACAAACGCGTCATTAAAATGAACTGTAACTCAGTGAATACTCAACACAGAGACATGAGAGAGATATCTATAGAAACCCTAACTTGTCTGCTTTTAAACTAAACAAGATTAGACTTTAGCCATTTAGATATTTATAAGAAACTGAAAAAAGCACAAATGTTAGGGCATGACAAAACTTCTCCAGGCCCCAAAAATACCCTTAGACTCCAGAGGGTTGATCACCAGAAAAAAAAAAAAAAATCAGTAATTGTGTGTTGTTGTTTTTTATTTTTTTTATCATTACAGCTTAAGAAATCTCTTAGGCCTTATCCTTTTCTGTCAGTTTTAGAGAAAAAAAAAAAAAAAAAATTCTAGTAAAATTTTTTGGGCTCTGACAACACAATTTTCTATAATTAGGTTAGTAATTATGTTAATTACAACATAAAAAGATACAAAAATATACATACACATGGATTTTTTTTTATTCTACAAATAATAATTTCAAAACTCATTTGGTACTGACCTAAGACAGACAACCTGTAACATTACATTTATTTGAATTTACACAATCTCATGGATATAACAGTAAAACAATTCAGCTCAAAGATGAAGACTAAGCTGTAATGCAGGCAAAAATATTTTACAAATGCTTATAGGTCAATAAAATCGTTAAAAATGCTTTTTCATCAAGTGCATAATTATTAGGCACATTGATATTCTGATGATATTTTTTTTCCAAGCACATTTTACCAATTCCAAATCACATCAATCTTAATAAATACTATACATTTGGTATTTAATCATTTATGAGTGATATATAATTGTCCTTGAAGGCTGGAAGTAAAAAACTCCTTATATTCAGGAGTGCTGAATTATTAGGCATGTTTTCTTCACTGCACACCTCATGTTTTCTCCACTGCACACCTCAGACCACTTCCTCATTACTGCTAACCTAGCACTTACTCCTGAAGCGGCACACGCTCCAACGTGGGTCACCTTTCGACGGAACCTACGTTCACTCTCTCCATCTCGCCTATCCTCTGTGGTTTCATCCTCACTTCCTTCACTCTCACAGTTTTCAGCTCTGGACACGAACAGTGCTACGGACACTTTTTTGTTCCACTCTAACCTCTTGCTTGGACAACTTCTGCCCACTGTCGTCTAGACCAGCACGCACCACCCCATCTGCCCCCTGGCTGTCCGATGTACTCCGTGAACATCGCTCTAAACTCAGGGCTGCAGAGAGAAAATGGCATAAATCAAGAAAAACTCTACCGACCTCAGTGTGTATCAGTCTCTCCTCTCTTCCTTCTCTGCTAAAACATCATATTACCATGACAAGATTAACAACTGTTGTGACGCTCGGACACTCTTCAAACCTTCTCTTCTCTTCTTAATCCGCCTCCACCTACTCCTCCATCGACTCTTACAGCTGACGACTTTGTTGTTTTCTTCACGAATAAGACAAGAACCATCAGTGACCAATTCTCCACACCGCAGACTGAGGATAACTTCACAACGACTAATGCTTACTCTTTCTTTCTCCTCCTTCTCTCCACTCTCTGAGATACGGACGTTTCCAAACTTATCCTGTCCAGTCATCCTACTACTTGCCCACTGGATCCGATCCCCACTCACCTCCTTCAAGGGATTTCTTCTTCAGTCATACCTTCACTTACTCACATTATCAACTCCTCTCTTCACTCTGGAACATTTCCCTCAGCATTTAAGAGGCTCAGGTAAGCCCACTGCTGAAGAAACCATCTCTAAATCCAGCACTTCCAGAAAACTACAGACCGGTATCCCTTCTTCCATTCATTGCAAAGACACTCGAACGAGCTGTGTTCAACCAGCTCTCTATGTTTCTTGTACAGAACAACCTCCCTGGACAGCAACCAATCTGGCTTCAAAAGTGGCCACTCAACTGAGACTGCCCTGCTCTCGGTTTACTGAAGCCCTGCGACTGGCAAGAGCAGCTTCAAAATCCTCAGTACTCATTTTGCTCGACCTGTCTCTGCTGCTTTTGACACCGTTAATCACCAGATTCTCCTGTCCACCCTCAGAAAGATGGGCATCTCTGGAACCGCACTCCAGTGGCTTAACTCCTACCTTTCTGATAGATCCTTCATGGTGTCTTGGAGGGGTGAAGTTTCTAAGTTCACAACAACTTGCTACTGGGGTTCCTCAAGGCTCAGTACTTGGACCGCTTCTCTTTCTCCATCTACATGACGTCATTAGGATCTGTCATTCAGAAGCATGGCTTTTCCTATCACTGCTACGCTGATGACACTCAACTCTACTTCTCATTCCAAACCAGATGACCCGACGGGTAGTTGCTGTTGCTCGCATTTCAGCCTGTCTGAGTGACATTTCTAGCTGGATGAATGACCATCACCTTCAGCTCAACCTTATTAAGACTGAACTGCTGGTGGGTCCAGCTAAACCCATCGTTTCATCACAACTTCTCTATACAGCTGGGTTCGTCAACCATAACTCCTTCCAGGACAGCCAGAAACCTAGGAGTTGTGATGGATCATCAGTTAAGCTTCACAGACCATATTGCTACAATGACCCGGTCCTGCAGATTTGCCTTATACAACATTAGGAAGATTAGACCCTTCCTGTCAGAGCTAGCCACCCAACTTCTTGTCCAGGCTCTTGTTCTCTCCAGACTGGACTATTGCAATGCTCTCCTGGCGGGCCTTCCTGCATGTACTATCAAGCCTCTACAACTGATCCAGAATGCAGCAGCGAGGGTTGTCTTCAATGAGCCAAAAAACAGCTCATGTTACTCCTCCCTCCTCATCAGGTTACACTGGCTACCAGTACCGCTCGCATCAAATTCAAGGTACTGATGCTTGCCTACAAAACGACCACTGGCGACGGCGCCAACTTACCTAAACTCACTAGTTCAATCTTATGCACCCTCCAGAAGTTTGCGCTCTGCAAGTGAACGACGCCTTGTGGTGCCATCCAAAAGAGGTTCAAAATCACTCTCACTGACTTTTTCCTGGACTGCTCCCAGCTGGTGGAATGACCTCCCCGATCTCAATTCGAACAGCTGAGTCGTTACTCATTTTCAAAAAACATCTAAAGACTCATCTTTTTCGCCTGCACTTAACCAACTAATACTAGTACTTACCTTTTTTTCTTTTTTCTTGTCTATCATATTCAAAAACAAAAACAAACAAAAAAAAAAACCCTGGCTACGTGTCCTGTACTAGTCTAACTGAGACTTGTCATAGCACTTGTATACCGTTGTTGTTCTCTTGTTGATCTGATTGTTTCTACTGTTCTCATTTGTAAGTCGCTTTGGATAAAAGCGTCTGCTAAATGATTAAATGTAAATGTAAATGTTTTCTTGCCATGCATTGGTCATAGAGCTCATTGTAGCGGTGCCTCAGGTGTTGAAATAGATTTGTTATACATTATACAGGTTCACACGTACTCCCTTTGCAGTGCATATACATTATGTGTATGCAGGTCAGAAGCAGCAGCGAGAGCGCGTTATTGTAACGTGAAAGCACATTAAAATAATGCGCGAGCGTGAATCTCTCTGTTCGCATGCAGATTTCCTCTGCTTTGTCACAAAACCAGACACGCGTGCTCAGATACATGCTGCTCACGCCCGGAGAGAATGCGCGCACTTAAAATGTGTTTTCTCTGCTCAAACTGTGTCCTGTGGACTCACAACTCTCTCTATGCTCATGCGCTAGATATTCATTTTTTCCGCACATTTCTATTTCTAACCTTTTCTGTTCACACCTTTTACCGTGTGCAGTGTGAATGCTCTGAACCTGTAGTTACGTAGACATATGCCCAGTGTATTCTGTTCTCGCGCTCTATTTAGGCGGGCTTCATTCTGACTGGAACAGATAGCAACCCCAAACGTGCAGTGTGTAATACCAATCGTGACCACCAACAGATGGAGCTATAGGATTACTTTTAAACAATTGTTGTAGAAACGTGTATAGAGCATTTAAATCATTTATAAAAATCTTCCAAAGAAAAATAATATATATTTTAAAAAGTTAATGAATTTTACTGGTAATATAGTTTTATATAATAATTTCACAAATATTTATAGCTCATTAAAATGATTTTTAAAAATGGTTATAGATGAAAAGTGTTGGCAACATTTTATAATAAGCTCTCTTTGGTTTAAATTAGTTAATACATTAACTAACATGAACTTACAATGAACAATCTATTTTTCAGATTATTTATTAATCTTTAGTTATCCTATCATTAAAAATATTAATGTTAATGTTATTTCACAGTACATGAACTATCTTAAAATAAAACTGTAAAAAAAAATTTATTAGTAAATAATGTATTAAAAATATTTTTACTAAGCTTTAATTAAACATATATGTGTGTGTGTGTTTAAATGATATAGTTAAATAATATACTCTTTAACATTAGTACAAGCTAAGTATGAACAACATATTTTTACTGCATTTGTTAGTGTTAGTAAAAAAAATAATATGTTGATTCATGGTACAGTAACTGATGTACATTAACTATAAATTTTAATTAATAATGTAGTAATCCATTTTGAACATAATATTAACTAAGATTTATAAATGCTAATATAAATGATGTACATGTTCACTTATATAATGTTAAAAACTAAATCCTTATTGAAAAGTGTTAGAATAATTTTAGAATAATATATATATATATATATATATATTGTTCTTTGTGTGTGTGTGTTTGTGTGAGTGTGTGAAAAAGACTCCAAACTGCTAAATCAGGTGTGTCCAATCCTGTTCCTGGTGATCGACTGTCCTGCAAAGTTCAGCTCCAACTCTATTCAGTCACACCTACCTTTCATTTTCAAGCAATCCTGAAGACCTTAATTAGTTGTTTCAGGTGTGTTTGATTAGGGTTGGAGCTAAACTTTACAGGACAGTCGATCGCAATTAACAGGGTTGGACACCCCTGTGCTAGAGGGTTACTGTGTATGTGTCCGCTGGGCACAGTTTTCCTGATGCCACCGGGGTGGCGTTTGCGCTGACACCTTTGGCAGGGTTGTAGCTGCTTGCAGCTATATTTATTTTTTTATGCGTTAGGCGGCAGCCTACGACCTTCACTGTAAATTTTCTAATGGTATTTATAATATAATGTTGTTTTATTTCGTTATTTGATTTCAGTTTACAAAACAAAATATCATAATTTCAATCAGTTTGCAAACTTTCCCCTTGCGCTGCCTGGTGATAGTTTCGTGAACAACTTTAACACGCGACTCACTTGCAGTTAACGCCGTGGCCCTGTGTGGCAGTACATGTGGCTGTCCACCTACTGTATATTGTATGTTCAGATATACATACGGCAAAGTATTCTGGGGTGCATGACATTTTTGTGAAAATGGTCAAAAATGTTGGTGCCAGCTAGCAACTTAAAAAAATGCTGGTGGAAAAACTGAAAAAAAAAATGGCAGTAGTTTCTGTACACACTTGGGAAAAGTTTTACTGCAAATAGCTATTTCTCTTAAAGGCACTGGCTCTCATTCAGATTCAGGTTTAACTTTAGTTTTTTAACCCTCTGGGGTCTAAGGGGTTTTGGGGGCCTGAGAAGTTTTTGACATCCCCTGACTTTTGTGCTTTTTTCAGTTGCTTATAAACATATACATGCCTAAAGTCTAATACCACTGCAATTAGTACAAACTGGGCTACAATAATATGTAAATAGCATGTATGTACATGATTGTGTTTTTGAGAAAACGTTTATGCGTGGTTAGTAAAAAACTACAATTTTGAAGTCACTGAAATAAGGTCATAAAACATACAGAACATTTGTTCGCAAGACTGTCAAACATGGACCTTGTAGCCTAGAATTTTTTTTTTGCTTCAAAATGATGTGTGAAAATCATCTTGTTTACTCACTCACAGAAAACAATAGATTAATTTTAATTTTCTAAGACACTTTTTGTTTCAAAAGGGCATATGCGAGTAGGCATGCAGTTAAACAGGTTTATTAGTTGAAAGAACAGCATAGTTTCTAACATGATTATTGTATTTATCATCACTTGTGTGCTAAATATGTTTTATATATATATATATATATATATATATATATACATATATATATATATATATATATATATATATATATACTGACTCCTAGCTTTTGAATGGTATAGTATATATTGTTACACTTGGAGTAAGACTGGATTAATGATGCTACATAATTTAGCTTTGATCACAGGATAAATTAAATGTTAAAAATATATTCAAATAGAAAGCAGTTATTTTTAAATAGTAAAAATATTTCACAATATTACTGCTTTGGCAAACTGGAATTGACTTGTATTGTGTAATGTTGAAATATATAAATGACATCACATAACTAGCATTGCCAAAGTGTATATTGTTTATGTGCTCTCAAATAAACTAAACGATAAACTGCATTATTAACATTATGTTAATGGTCACTGATACTAGTAGTACCGGGGTTGGCGCCATCACCTGTCAAGGGGGGCGCGAGCATCAGTTAATTCAGACATTCCCTTGAGGATTTATGAATATGAGTTAGCAAATCTTTAGCCATCCACTAGGGGGCAATCTGACTCCCACTGCTAGTCGACAGTTAGAGCAGAGTTGGCTCGAGTATCAGTCACGCTTATTGACAATATAAGATGATTTACGGTTAGCCGTGTCGGAAATCCAACCACGGATTGTCATGTTGTTATCTCAAAAACACGCTCAGCCATAACATTGAATCAGGTAAACTGGTTATGTATTTATGTTTCAGTATAATTACACACGCTATACCAGGGGTGGTTCTAAACCCTTTTTAGGTGGGTTTCAGCCCCCATCTGCCAACTTAGAACCTAAAAACTGTCTTAACGATCAGGTCAGTGCTGCTTCCTCAAGAAAGTTTTTAATTCTCACTTGTTTTAAGTCCTGTCAGTTTTAAACACTAAAGTCATTTTTAAGTCATTTAAGCCCAAGACATCTCAATGCGGTACTCACGTGCTGTGATAAAGCATTTCTTATGGTGTTATTTTACTGACAAATGTCGAGAGCGCATTATTGTAGTGCAAAAGCACATTAATACAATGCGCGAGCTCAAATCTCTCCGCTCATGCGCAGATTTTCTTTGCTCTCACACAAAACCGGATGCGCGAGGCATGGAAATGGCAAAAACTGCATACAAACTTAAATACAAACAAAAAAAGAGATATAGTAAAACAAAGTAGCTACAACAATAACCAGTTTGTTAAAACAAAAATATAACAATAAAAAAAAATCAAGGAAAGGCCCTGCACAAATCTGTTTTGAGACTACTTTTTAAAAGTGCATAATGATAACCTTTGACTACGTTTAATTCAGGTGCGAAAATAATTAATATCTATGGCACATGAGCACAGAAAGATTTGAGAGTGCACAGGACACAGTTTGAGCGAGAAGAGAGACCGGTTTGTGTGAGAGCAAAGAAAATCCGCGCGCGAGCGGAGAGATTCACACTCGCGCATTGTATTGTACAATTAGTCAGGAATTATAGTTTGGAAAAAGTGTAACTAGTAAAATGTGTACACATTATGTGAAAACTAATACAAGTATATATATATATTATATATATATATATATATATATATAGTATATATATATATATATATACACACAGTACAGGTCAAAGTTGGGAAACATTACTATTTTTAATGTTTTTGAAAGAAGTCTCTTCTGCTCATCAAGCCTGCATTTATTTGATCAAAAATACAGAAATAACAGTAATATTGTGAAATATTATTACAACTTAAAATAATAGTTTTCTATTTGAATATACTTTAAAAAAATATTTTATTCCTGTGATGCAAAGCTGAATTTTCAGCATCATTTAATCCAGCCTTCAGTGTCACATGTAACATCCAGTCTATCACATGATCATTTAGAAATCATTCTAATATTCTGATTTATTATGAGTGTTGGAAACAGTTCTGCTGTCTAATATATTTGCATGAATAAAAGGTTTAAAAAAGAACTGCATTTACTCAAAATAAAAAAAAATTCTAATAATAAATATTCTAATAATATATTTTCTTTACTATCACTTTTTATCAATTTAACACATCCTTGCTGAATAAAAGTATTGATTTTATTTTAAAAAAAGAAAGAAACAAAATTACTGACCCCAATTACTGACCAGTAGTGTATATTGTTATTACAAAATATTTATATTTTAAAAACATAGCTTTCTTTTTTTTTTTTTTTTTTTACTTTTTATTCATCAAAGTATCCTAAAAAAAGTATCACATGTTCTGAAAAAATATTAAGCGAGCAGAACTGTTTCCAACTTTGATATGAATCATCATATTAGAATGATTTCTAAAGGATCATGTGATAATGATCCTAAAAATTCATCTTTGCATCACAGAAATAAATGATATTTTAAAGTACAATAAATTTAAAAACAATTATTTTAAATTGTAATAATATATCACAATATTAATTTTTTTTTCTATACAAATATTACTTTTAAAAGCAGGCTTGATGAGCAGAAGAAACTTCTTTCAAAAACATTAAAATAGTAATGTTTCCAAACTTTTGACCTGTACTGATTCTGTAATATATATATATATATACACACACACACACACACACTCCTCCTTGAACCGCAACCTCCTCCTTGAACCGCAACCTTATCGTGGCGGAGGGGTTTGAGTACGCCTATTGATCCTAGGAGCTATGTTGTAGGGTCTCCCAAGACAAACAGGTCCTAGGTGACGGGTCAGACTAATAGTGATTCAATAGCCCTTTTATGAATAATTCAAAAACAAGGGCCGTGACGTCGCCCAGCATGGCGCAGCCCGAAAGAGCAACGTGGGGCCGACCTCCCGTGGACCCACCATCTGCGGGAGGAATCATAAGGGGCTGGTGCAATGTGGCTCGGGCAGCAGTCAAAGGCAGGGGGCCCCGACAACCTTCGGGTCGGGGATAGGTCTTCTCTCTGAGAATCCAGCACCACCAAGTCCGAGGCCATGGTTCTCAGCCGGAAAAGGGTGGCATGTCCCCTTCAGGTTGGTGGAGAGCCCCTGCCTCAAGTGGAGGAGTTCAGGTATCTTGGGGTCTTGTTCACGAGTGAGTGAAGGATGGAGCGGGAGATTGACAGGTGGATAGGTGCAGCTTCTGCAGTGATGCGGTCGATGTACCTGTCTGTCGTGGTAAAGAAGAAGCTGAGTTGCAAGGCGAAGCTCTCGATTTACCGGTCAATCTACGTTCCTACTCTTACCTATGGTCATGAGCTGTGGGTCATGAACGAAAGGATAAGATCCCGGATACATGTGGGTGAAATGAGCTTTCTCTGCAGGGTGGCTGGGCGCTCTCTTAGAGATAGGATGATGAGGAGCTCTGCTACTCGGGAGGAGCTCAGAGTAGAGCCGCTGCTCCTCCACATCTAGAGGAGCCAGCTGAGGTGTCTCGGGCATCTGTTCCGGATGCCTCCTGGACGCCTTCCTGGGAAGGTGTTCTAGGCACGTCCCACCGGGAGGAGGCCCCGGGGAAGACCGAGGACAAGCTGGAGGGACTATGTCTCTGGGCTGGCCTGGGAACGCCTCGGTATCCCCCCGGAAGAGATGGAGGAAGTGTCTAGGGAGAGGGAAGTCTGGGTGTCTCTGATTAGACTGCTGCCCCCGTGCCCCCGTCCCGGATAAGCGGAAGAAGATGGATGGATTGATGGATGGATATATTGTGTGCTAAATACGTTTTATAAAACATGAGTAAGCCTTATATATATATATATATATTATATATCTATATATAGATATATATATATATATATATATATATATATATATATATATATTAGGGCTGGGCGATATATCTAACGATATGATCATGCGCATCTAGTCAGTAAAGCCGTTTCCCTGATTAGCGCTAAATCGCCATCACCTGCTTTCAAATGGGACCGGCATTTATAGACAGAGCCGTAGATCACTGACAAGCTACGCAATATCGCGTTCATTATCGAAGGCGATACATCTGCGATAATGAACCCAATATTGCGTAGCTTGTAAGTGATCTACGGCTCTGTCTATTAAATGCCTCTCCATTTGAAAGCAGGGTGTGATGGCGATTAAGCGGTAATCAGGGAACCAGATTTACTGACTAGATGCGCATGATCATATCGTTAGATATATCGCCCAGCCCTAATATGTAGATATATATATATATATATATATATATATATATAAAGGCTTACTCATGTTTATGATCTCTGCTGGATAAAGCGCTTCATTTCTTTTTTTCTGAGAAAATCCAAAACTCAAATCCTGAGGTAATCCTCAGCGCATCTTCTTGGGGTGAATCAATAAGGTGCTTTTATTGATATGACAATTATTTTTACACTGCCTGAGAAATTGCAGTGTTGGTGCGAAAAACTTAAAACAGTGTAAAATGAAAATAGTTCAAAGCGGCATAACATCAATTAAGAACAAATGTTCATTTGTCTTCGCTGATGCATTCGGTCTCTTTCAGCTAGTTTAGTCTGCTTTACTGATGTACGGATCTCTATACCACATGCAATGAAATGAAACATTTGCATATCTACTGTATATGATATTGCTTTATGCCACAGTGTGTCATGCACACCAATAGCAAAATCCAACAATAAAAAATTATTTTGCTTTTGTTCCCTCTGTAACGGACTGGAATACCAGTATACTGATCATGGTCACTGCTTCGTTGATTACTTCCCGTTTGTCTCTCTATTTAAACCATGTGCTTCCATAGACACATTGCGAAGTATTGCCAGTTTACACTGCCTTACAGAGTGTATTTGCATTGTATGTTTTTCTCACTGCTTTCACGTTATGACCATTGTGCCTGTCTACTTTGACCCCTGCTTTGGATTATCGTTTTTTGCCTTGTTTGCGCGTTTGGACTGACTTACTTTGTGTATAGACCCCTGCCTTTTTTTCCATCTAAGAACCAGTACTGGGATTTGGATTTGTTGTTGAGCTTTATTAAACTTCTTGCATTTGGATCGAACTCTGCCTTCATGTCGACTCTCTCAAAGAATACTTTGTCTAACATGGATCCAGCAGAAGTTTCCCAGCTGCAAGCACCATTACTAGAGTGAACTCTCAAAGGATATCAGGAACAGTTAAATCACCTAAGGACAGCAAATAAAAATTTTACTCAGTACATCCGCTCTCTTCCCACTCCCTAAGGCTCACTGGTAAGATTAGCTCTCCCTGTTTTTTTCTTTTTTTTTTTTTGGTCTGAATTATTTCGTCCAGTCAACCCAAAGCCATTTGCGGTAATGATGACAACCGTTGACCAGTAAAGCATTAGACTGGGCTGCCCACCGTTTGGGAATGTGACCCCCAATTTATTTCCCAACTACATGATGTGTTTGAATACCCTTGAGGAAGGGAAAGACGTGTCTGTGCAGTTACTCCATCTATGCCAAGGGTACAGCGGTGGATTATGCTATTGATTTCAGAGATAATAGAGATCACCACCACCCATTCATGAACAAGCCCAGACATGCCCGGACCTATGTAAAATCGTAAGTACTCATGTTTCCTCAGAGGACAGAGACTGACGCCAACGTGAGGGATTGTGCTACTATTGTGGTGAGTGGAACCACTTGAATGCAGCATGCCCCAATAAGCAGATGAAATCACCGTTCAACAAGAACTGTAAGTACTGTAAATCTACTTGCTGTTCCAATACGCAGTTTCTTTCTCAATTGTGTGATCACTGTTGGCACAACTGTGTTTCAGTGCTAGTTGACTCTGGCGCTGCCTTGAATTTGATTAACCATAAAATCATTGACAAGCCCAAGATTCCAACACTACAGTGTGTCCCCACTATTAATCTCACTGCGATTAATGATGCGCCCATTGGATTTGGGATAACCCAGCAGACAAAGCCCCCTGACTATTCATATTGGACTGTTCCATGTTGAAACAATCATATTCTATGGTGGTCGACTCCTGTAAATATGGGACATCATCCTCTGCCCTCCCTGGCTGTCTATCCTAACTGTTATTTCTTGGAGTAAGGGTGAAAACTCACTCGATGGTCCGCCCACTGTCAAGCCAATTGTCTGTTCAATATCATGTCGATGCCCTGTTTTTTTCAACCACCATTGAAAGTCCAGAAGTTCTCTCCCATGTTGTGTTACCATCAGAGTATTCTGAATATCTGAAGTTTTTAACAAGTGTAAGGCCACTCGACTATCACCTCATCGTCCATGGGATTGTGCCATTTAACTATTACCCAATATGTCTCCTCTTAAGAGCAAAGTTTATCCACTGTCGCGTCCTGAAACTCAGGCAATGGAAATCAATATTGAAGAAGCACTGGCATCAGGTTACATTCGACCCTCCACTTCACCAGCAGCTGCAGGCTTCTTTTTTTGTTGAAAAGAAGGATGGCAGTCTTCATCCTTGTATCGACTATCGAAGACTCAACAATGTCACATTCAAATACAGGTATCCAGTGCCTTTAGTCCCATCAACCTTAGAATAGCTACGTGAGGCCCCCACCGAGATCTATTGACCTGCAAAGTGCTTATAATCTCATCCAAAACAGAGAAGGTGGATGAGTGAAAAAAACTGCCTTCCTCACCACTAGGGGCGCTATGAATACTTAGTTATGCCGTTTGCGCTCACAAACTTACCAGCTTTCATTTCATTCAGGCTTTCATTAATGAGATTTTCTGTGACCTACTGATCAAATAGGTGTAATTGCTTATATTTGATAACATCTTGATTTTATTCCAAAGACATGTATCAACATATCAAGGATTGACAAGACAGTTCTCTTCTCATCTTCAGGCACATCAACTTTATGTCAAACTTGAGAAATGATGTGAGTTCCCTACCACAACAAACTGCTTTCTGGGCTACATAATCGTTATCCAAGAAGTTGAGGATGGATTAACTCCTAAGGTCAAAGCAGTACTTCCTCAGACGTCAAAGAACTTTGCCACAAATTCATCTGTAACTTCAGTCATACTGCAGCCCTGTTAACATCTGTGCTGAACGGAAACCAGCCAAGTTAAAATGGAATGAGTAGCACTCAAGTCATTTGAAAATCTAAAGACAATTTTCACGACAGCCCCAGTTTAAAACAGCCAGAGCCTGATTACACCTTTATAGTGGAGGTTGACACATTTGATTGTGGAATAGGAGCTGTTTTTCCAACAACATCACGGTAACCCTGGTAAGCTCCATCCTTGTGCCCTTTTCTCCCGTAAATTATGTGATGCTGAGAAGAACTACGATGTAGGGCAAAAAGGAACTACTCTCCACGAAGGCAGGAAGATGGCACCACTGGCTAGAAGGATACACTCATCCTTTCAAAGTCATAAACCAATTACAAGATCCTGGATACATCAAAGGGGCTAAATGCAATGAATCCTCGGCAGGCAAGATGGTCATTGTTTTTAAAGCTGATGGCTTCATCACACCGACAGAACCCTCAACACAGCAACCATCTAGTGACTAGAACCATTTCTACCCCTATCATCATCATAGCACAGATCAGTGGGACATCATGGAAGAGGATCCAACGTGCTCAACAGACGTGAACCTGCACCACCAGAATGCCCTCCTGATAAACAGTACGCATACCTCTATGCTCTAGGTCAAAGAACCATGCAGTGGGTTCACAATTCCTTAAAGGGTTAGTTCACCCAAAAAACAAAAATTATGTCATTAATGACTCACCCGCATGGACTAAACGTTTAGGACAAGTTTTTTCATTTTTAATTTTCTGGCTTACGTGTTCAAAAGTTATGACCATTAAACATTAAAACTTTGAAGTGGTTTTAAAGTGGGGACGCTGAGAGTTGGAGTTAGAGACTTCAAATTTGCTATGGTTAATGGTGGAGATGCCCTCTACCAGTGTGCCAAATCTCACAACTTTCCTGCAAGCAGTTCTATGGGCTTGCCATAGACTTGCGGCGGAAGAAACCGCCACCTTCGGTGCTTTGGCCCCTAAATAAAACGCCAACGATTTCAATCGGTGCCTACGCACCTTCGGTGCTTGGCCCCTAATACTAATGCCCACGATTTCAATAGGTGCCTACTCACCTTTCGTTGCTTGGTAGGCCTGGGACGGTATTGAATTTTTCTTACCGCGGTTTCTGAAAAGCAATAAATTCCCCGCGTAATATGCGGTTAAACCGCAGCCCGCAAAACCCCCCACCCGCCCCAATCACCGTGATTCGATTGACTTTCATTGCGCGCACCACTGCACGAGGGCAACCGAATATAAGGAACAGGTTTATTTCACTTTTTTTTTATTTTAATTTTAGAAACATGAAACATTTAGAACAGAATGGAAGTTCTTAATAACAATTCTATGCGCAAACGAATCATAGGCGAGGTTACACTAGCCTTCATATTTTTTGGGGACGATATCAGAATCTGAGTGCATTTCCTTTGAAGTCTGAAGATAGCACATAAGACAAACAAACACTTTTTTATTTATCGTATTGATCAGTAGAAGAGATTAATTATATTGCATGTTTATTTCATATTCCTTTCAGTGGCAACATCGTCGCCTCTCACAATACTTAACTATAACGACTGTTGCGCACCAAAGAGGCTAAGCATTGAGCAACGGCACACGTTTTATTCAACATTTTATTATTTCCGAGGAAGTGCTCACATCCTACATCTATTTTTGCTAGAATAACTAGCATTGTTTCACATTTGTCATTTAAACAGGAGACAAATCATATCTAAACTCAATTGTGCATTTGACACAGAATTGGGAAGATATTCTTGTAGCGCAAATGGTCCTATATCTTCTTACTTTGGAAAGCAGACCGGAAATCGGCACAATGACGGTACACAAGACAAGTAGATAATGCTGGAACCTAGAAGTCAAAAAAAAAAATAATGGAAGTATACGAGACTGGAGCCTTGGAATTCTAATTGGAATTCCTACAAAGGTTTGGCCGATATTTACAACCATTTAAAGTCTGGAACCGAGATTCAAAAAAAAATCAAACTTATTGAGAAAAATATCCTAATGAATTTTAATAATGAAATTATAGCAAAATTACATATTTTTCTGTTTTAGGTTATTTACTATTTCTCTATTGCTGAACATGTGCTTACTTTTTTTAAGACCTGGATTTGTGGGACAGCTTTATAAGAATTATATATATAGTATTGAAGTAAATAATAGCCTGACATATAGGCTAAATGACAATAATGATTTTAAAAAAATCAGCTACATATATTAACTGGTTATTGGAAATATAAACGTCATTGTTACGTATTTATATTGAAGATATACTGGCATCTGGTCATACGCGCCAGCCCTAAAATGGTTCAAAAGCTACTAGAAGCCAACTAACGACAGCGCTGCTCTGAATCTTAATCAAGTGCACTCACCCTACACATCCACCTGCTTTTTACTTATAAATAAATAATATCACCTGATTTTAAAATCATAATATAACTATATTTACCTTTCCCCCTAACAATGACGTCATTGATAAAGCTACCGTTGTTTTGTAAATACATTCGTTCAATTTATGCTGGTTTGACTCGAACCAGCTCCACGAGATTAGTTCTATAAATAATCCTCAGGAAAAGTATGTGGCCTCCAAGGTATACATAAACTAGATCATTTAAATCAGTTATTAATTTAGCCTATAACCATAACATTTATTATTATTGATAAATTATGCCCATTTTTCGATGGATTTTAATCTGTCCAATAGCACAACTCGGCTGCGCTTTGAGGGACTTGGGTAGTGGAGAAAGCACGTTCAGGAAAGTTGTGGCCTGCTTATTGGCTCTATAGTATATGAGTCCTATAGCATATTTATTCTATGCTTTATATATATATTATTATTCAATTATATATATAATACTAAAAAACTTTATCTGTCCAATGAAGAACAAAAAAAAAATAATACTGTGAGGCCTACTATCATACACAGGAATGCTATTACCAAATGAGGAACCTGGGGTCAAGCATGTTGATTTTAATCTAGATTATCCACTCTTATCTTGGAATTGATCGAGATTAAATGGCTCATATGAATTTCTACATCAGCATTCCTATGTGCGGCCAATGTTTTTTATATTTTTTTTTATTATATATAATATATACTATATCTTTGATATTAAGAGATACAGATTAAGCCCGCTGGTGGCGTCACGTGGTCCGAGCGGAGGCTCGAATGCAGGTAACCGTCCCAGAACATAGTGCTTGGCCCGAATGTAACGCCAACGATCAAAAGGCTGCCTCCCATCTTCACAACCTTTGGCCTAAACTAATATGCCAACATTTCATAGTGCTCTACGCACCTTCGGATGCTATGTGGCCCCTAATAAGAATCCAACGGACTACCATAGGTGCTAACACCGTGTTGCTTGGCCACCTATAAAAACGCCAACGTTTCAATAGTGCCTAGCACCTTAACCCGTGCTTGCCCTATATAATAAGACATCCAACGGATATAATCCGTTGCCTAAGGTGAGGTGTTAATGACCCATACATGTGGGTGAATATGTCAACGTTTTTGCAGAGATCTAGCCCCAATCATTCGCTGGCACATAAGCCCTGCAAACCAGCACACCGGTGAGATGTACAAACAAGACTCGGCAATCAACACGATGTCAATCCCGTTTTTTGGCCAGCACGTCTGAGATTAGCTGCCTCGATGTTGTTGAAAATCGGACCCAGCTTTACGAGGAGTTAAGAAAAGAGGATTGCAAACATAATCACAAAGATGTCTTGTGTACAAGAGTTTCAGATTACCTCTAAAAATTGAAATGTCGTTGTCGCTGCAACGCCCGCCAGCAACGCCTGATGCCACCACCTTCATTACAATAGCCTCATGCATCAAACGTTTTATTTCAGCCTTCGAAAATTACTATTAATCCTAATGAATGGTTTCTATTACTCTTTCGCCAATAGTGCACTGGTGGACCAAATTGAGTTGCAGTGGGCAGTGTGAGAGGACAAGGACGCATACGAAGTTGGTTTACATATGTAATACCTTGCAGAGATACAGCCCCACAATGCCCTTGGCATCTTTCCAGCAAATTCGTTCATTCATGTTCAACAAAAACCGTTTCGTGTACCAACGTATTATTTGGAATAGCTGTTGGAAGCAAAAAATCACGGTGACGCCACAGCTTTCAGACATTGGCAGAATGAGTAATTTAAAACCATTTTAAGATTATTTTAAGCAAATGGCTGAAAAAGCATTATTGCACCTATAGAGTCTGAGACTAGTCACGGCAGCAGTGATTTGTTTGCTTATGCGTAAAACTTAGGACCTAGTTTGAAAAAAAAGACGGTTTATGAGGATTATGTTTAATTGGAATTTAAACGGAGAAGGAGAGTCCTAGACGGATGGGTTGTCTCCGATCAGCGCTGCCAGACTGTGTAATGAATGGACCTTCGACACCTCGGCAGCCGGCCCGTGCCCAAGTCGCTATCCCCTCTCCCGTTTGGCCCAGCACTGGGTTGCTGGCCGGGGGTCCCCACCGTACTCCAGTAGCGGAGCACGTCGTGGTCGACCGCCTCTTACGTGCTCTTACCCGCCCGACTGCGGCAGGCCGCCGGCATGCGGAACCAGCCAATGTGGATGAGTTCGTCGAGGCCATCGAGCTGGCTGAGGCCACCCAACACCGGGAGGTAGGGGGAGAGAGCGCCGCCGTTTCCCTGGAGGGTGGTCCAGGAGCGACGCACGCCGGAGGGCAAACCCAGTGTCCGGTGAGCAGGCCGGCGGTTCCCGGCCCACAGGATGAGCCCATGCCCCACGGAAGGTTAGGGGTAACTGAACCATCACGCAGCCCATGGTCCAGCCCCATCGTCATGGGTTCCGAAGCCTGACGGCACCCTCCCGCTTCTGTAACGACTTCCGCCGCCTGAACGAGGTCTCCGAGTTCGACTGTTACCCCATGCCCCGTGTCGACGAGTTACTGGACCGATTGGGAAGGGCCCGGTTCATCTCCACTCTTGACCTTACAAAGGGCTACTGGCAGGTCCCCTTGACGGATCAGGCGAAACCGAAAACGGCGTTTTCTACCCCAAGTGGCCACTGGCAGTACCGGGTCCTTCCCTTCGGCCTACACGGGGCCCCGGCCACCTTCCAACGGCTGATGGACGTCCTCCTCCGGCCGCACCAGGCCTACGCGGCGGCTTACCTGGATGACGTCGTAATTCACTCGGAGACCTGGGAGGACCATCTAGAGTGGCTGCGGAGGGTGCTAACGGAACTACGCCGGGCTGGCCTGACCGCCAACCCCCGGAAGTGTCATCTGGCCCTTGCCGAAGCCAAATACTTGGGGTACCAGGTGGGCCGCGGCCTCATCAGACCTCAAGAGAAGAAAGGTGGCAGCTATCCTCTCCGCACCGCAGCCCACCTCCAAAACACAGGTGCGGGCCTTTTTGGGGTTGGCGGGGCATTACCGCTGCTTTATCCCTAACTTCTCCTCCTTAGCTTTTCCCCTGACAGACCTGACCAGGAAGGGGCAGCCGGAGAAGGTCTCTCTCCACCTCCGAGACGGAAGCAGCAGGCAGCATTCCACCGGATCAAGGCGGCCCTCACCACGGAACCGGTCCTCCGTGCCCCCGACTTCAACCGCCCCTTCCTGCTGCAGACTGATGCGTCAGACACCGGGTTAGGAGCCGTCCTCTCGCAAGGCCATGACGGTGAGGAACACCCGGTGATGTTCATCAGCCGAAAGCTGACCCCTGCAGAACAGCGGTACGCGACGGTAGAGAGGGAAGCGTTGGCCATCAAGTGGGCAGTCCTGGAGCTCAGGTACTACCTCCTCGGCCGCCACTTCACCCTCCTGACCTACCATGCCCCCCTGCAGTGGATGGCCCGGGCTAAGGAGACCAACGGCAGGGTGACGCGGTGGTTCCTGGCGCTCCAGGACTTCAACTTCAAACTTCAACCGTACAACACCGAGCGGGGACGACCAACGCCAACGCCGACAGACTCTCCCGCCTGTGGTCAGCTTTCACAGGTCTGTCAGGCTCCACTCCCCGCCCTCCCCCTATCTCCCCGCTTCTCCAGAGGACTAGGACGACGCTTGGGGGGGGGAGTGTGACACGGGTCCCGAGCTCTCGTCAGCGTCGTCCTGGAAACGGAGCAGGCACACCTGCACCTACTCATCACGGGCTGAGCGGCCACACCTGTGCCCCATCAGCCGCTGCTCTCATAAGCCCTGCAAACCGGCACAGAGGTGAGAGATGTCTCCACAAGACTCGGCTGAAACTTGTCTTTCCTTTTGCCCACAGAGAGCAGCGTGTGACCGCCACCAGCCACGGGAGAGTACGGCCCCACACTGCACCAGCGCACCGACAGCCAAGACGCCGAGCACCGAGCACCAAACCGCCTCACAGCAACACCTATCACCACCTTCCCATTGAATAAAATCCACCCTTCGGGGAACTTACCATCATCCTCGAGTCGTGTCCTCCTTCAACCCCGCCACAATATATATATATATATATATATATATATATATATATATATACACTATTTATAACATACAGTACAGTTAAGCAATAATCACACAAATAAAGAATGTTTTTTTTTTTCTGAAAGGAAGGTCAGTTGGCTTACACTTTAGACACAGCATTGTCAGTTTTTATTTTTCATTTTTCCAAACAAAGCCACAGCAGAAGCACTGTGAGTCTATGAGCAATACGTATAGGTGGTAACTTTCTGAATAAATTCACATTTTTAACAAATCTGAGCGAATGATTCAAAGACCAATTCTAGAACCAAGTCAGTCACTTGCTTGTTCCTGAATGATTCATTGACTCGCTCATTAAGACTCAGTTTTAGTTTTATATTTAAAAATATCATTACTTTTTTTCCATAATTTCATATTTCTATATTCAAAATATTACACTTTATAAAACATTAATCTCAAAACATTTGAGTAAATGTGCTCATGACTTCTGAGATGCATTAAACAATCTGTGTAAATACATCTGTCACTTTAGATGCAGCTTCTTATGTGAAAAAAAGTGAAATAAGACTAAAATGACAAACAAATATTGTTTTTTCGGTAGACAAGATTGACTGAAATGAAATAAAATTTATGACTAAAAATGTCTAAAGTTTTCAGTGACTAAAAATGCAGCTGACGAAATTAGCGCAAATTAATGGAAATGTTCAATAAATCTTTGTACAATATTTTGTGTTAAATGGTGCACATTATTTGTTGTTATCACATGTAATAAGAGTGGGCAATTTTTGTGATATAATGCCATCCTTTTCCACTGGCTACAATCACAAGTATGTTTCTTACCTGTGGGAAACTCCAGTGTTTAAATCAAGCTTGTAATCTTTTAATGGTTAATCATGCAGCTCTAACCAGAACATGTCTGTGTTTGTGTAAAAACAGGTTTCATCAAGGTCATCATACCTTGCGGGTGGGATGTATTTCCGAGACACACCATCCTGTTTGCTCTCCAAAAAGGTCTCCTAAAATAACACACACAAATTTTTAAAGAATTCAAAATTTTGTATATTCACAAATATTTTTGTAATATTAATTACAAAATAAGCAGAGTAAAGTTTGTTAACAGATTTTGGTGTTAGTTTGTCAAAGCCTAGTTTGAAAGTTTAAACATTTAAAAAGATTTTTGCTAAGTTGTTCTGGGTGGTGCTAGGCAATTGCTAAGGTAATTTAAATGGTTGCCAGGGTGTTGCTAAGCAGTTGTTAGCGTGTTCTGGGTGGTTGCTAGGCAGTTGCTTGACTGTTTAGAGTGTTCTCATGATTCTTTGATGAATAAAAAGTTAAAAGGACAGCATTTATTCAAAATAGAAGCCTTCTGTAATGATAAATCTTTACTATCACTTTTTATCAATTTAACCCTCTGAGGTCTAGGGGGTTTTGGGGGCCTGGAGAAGTTTTGACATCCCCTGACATTTGTGTTTTTTTTCAGTTGCTTATAAATAGATACATGGCTAAAGTCTGAAAACACTGTATTCAGTACAAACTGGGCTACAATAATATGTAAATAGCATGTATGTACATGATTGTGTTTTTGAGAAAACAACGTTTATGCGTGGTCAGTAAAAAACTACAATTTTGAAGTCACTGAAATAAGGTCATAAAACACAACCAAACATTTGTTCACAACACTGTCAAACCTTGAACTTGTAGCCTAGAATTTTTGCTTCAAAATGATGTGAAAATCATCTTGTTTACTCACTCACAGAAAACAATAGATTGATTAAAATTTTCTAAGACACTTTTTGTTTCAAAAATGTGAGTAGGCATCAACTATCATGAATATTTGTGTGATTCACACCTGAGAAGACAAAGCCCCGTATAATGAGCTGCATAATGAGCATTTCAGCCAGGTGTGTGACTGAGAGGGAAGAGTTACTAGAAAGAATGTGAGGAGAAAATAAATGTATATATTTTGAAGTTTGTAGTTTATTTAGAATATATTTAATTATCCCACAAAATAACTTGAGATTCACTTGTGGGTGCAGTTAAACAGTTTATTAGGAACAATCAAAGCTGACTTTCAAAGCTGAATTTTTAGCATCATTACTCAAGTCACACGATCCTTCAGATATCATTCTAATATTCTGATTTGCTGCTCAAAAAAAAAACATTATTATTATTATTATTATTATTATTTTTTTTGAGAGGTGGTTTTTTTTTTTTTTTGTGAGAGAAGAGTATTTTTTAACATTATTATTGTATTTATCATCACTTGTGTGCTAAATAAAAGTTTATTTGTATTTATATTTATTTGTGTGTTTATATATAGATAGATAGATAGATAGATATACTGACTCCCAGCTTTTAAATGGTATAGTGTATATTGTAACACTTGGAGTAAGACTGGAGTAATGATGCTGAAAATTTAGCTTTGATCACAGGAATAAATTACATTTTAAAATATATTCAAATAGAAAGCAGTTATTTTAAATAGTAAAAATATTTCACAATATTACTGCTTTAGCAAATGCAACTTTCTGTATTTTGGATAAAATAAATGCCAGGCACATGTGTCATGTTGAAATATATAAATGAACGTCACATACCTGGCATTTCCAAAATGTATACTGTTTATTTGCTCTGAAAGACATACTTTTTTGAAGAGACGTTGAAGAGATGGGAGTGTGTGCCTCGCTTGGTCTTAGCTGTGTCAGGTTCCTGAGTGGGCTGCTTATTTGCATGGGCTCACTTTGCAACAGGTTATTATTTATCTGAAATAAAAAAGTAAGCATGCCGTTTACGCAAATAAACTGCATTATTAACAATATTGTGATGGTCACTGATACTAATAGTAATTTACAGGGAAAAAAAAGAACACAATTACCACATAGCATATTTATTGTCAGTGATATTTACAACTTACTAGATACACTTTTTATTTTATTTTTTTTATTTTTTTTTACCTCAGACGCTTGCAAACACCAATGACGGGGTATAACACATTAAAAATACTGTATTTACACCAGAGCAGATATTGATGAACAGAAGCTTAGTTACATTCTTGAAAACACAAGCATGCTTTGTATGAAGGCCTATACAGTATATATAGTTATAAACATATATGGCTATATTCGTGAACAGAGAATAGCCTATCACAGTTTTGTCTAATCATTCTTACTGACATTAAGCTAGCAACATTATAACTCATATTACTTTTATATCGTATTGCTGTCTATGTTATAGAACATACAAAAAAAAAAAAAAAAAAAAAAAAACATCCTGGCATCGTGAAACATTGAGATGATGTAAATGAAACTTCATAATGTTTCACCTGATTATGCATTTAGTCAGGAATTATAGTTTGGAAAAAGTCTAACTAGTAAAATGTGTACAAGTTATGAAAAATAATACAAGCAGATTAATAATAAAAACGACTTACTCATGTTTATCTCTGCTGGGTCAAGCCGTTCTTCTTTCTGAGGTAATCCAAATCTTATTCCTCTCAGCGGTCTTCTTGAGGTGAATTATGTCTTATTCCTCTCAGTGCGAAGCGAAAAGTAACATTTAAAAAACGTGAAATACAGTCTCACTGCTTTGTTTGCTCTGATGAGGGCGGATACCCGCTGCGAGCTTCAAGTGGATGATTATAATCTCAATAGCGCGCTCGGCCATGGGCGTGGTCGCATTAGATATAATGAAGGGAGACGTGAAAGATTGGACATTGCGTTGTTTTCATATGGATTACTTTATCACAGAATATTTGTTTTTGGTATCATATTTGTTTTTGCTTAGTTTAAAAGTAGACATGTCAAGCTTTCTTTTGGTTTTTTTTTTATGACTCTGTATTGAGTATTCACTGAGTTACAGTTCATTTTAATAATGCGTTTCTAAATGAAGATCACCGCAGACCAAGGCTGCAGACAGTGCACCTTGTTTGTTTTCTTTATTTTATAAATGCACAAAGTTTTGTTGTTATTATGTGTGGATACAAATAAAATTAGACCCTTTACAGATTTGATTGCGGTATTGCTCTTATCTGTACGATCAAAACTGAAAGGGTAATTTAAGTTCTTTTTAGGGGTTATCAGGAGAAAATGCCTCAACACATGTATACGCGGGCATCAACTCCAGAGGGTTAACATATCCTTGCTGAATAAAAGTATTCCCTTTGTACTGACCTCAAAGAGAAACAAAGGGAATTAGTTATTATATTTATAGGGAATTTTGAAGGAATCTCAGTTTTACGGCTGATCAAATGAATCTGCCATAAACTGAATGGCTGTAACTAGCAACTATGCAGCTGATATAATATACAAACGTATAGTTAAAACACTATTTATTAGCATGGTAACTAGATCAGCAACAAACACATTTTCCTCTGTACCCGGAGTTAAACAGGGTGTCAGGAGGTCTAAGAGAGGCGGTCTGGCTGTAGCGAGACCTGCCCTCATCCTCTTCCTGTCCCACAGATCAGGAAGACACTGAGGTGCCTGGTCCAACGCAATCTTAAGTAAGGGTTCCTGACGCTTAGGAAGAGGGTAGCTTCTGGCCAAACGGGAGATTCCTGTATCTGCTGAGCCTTAGCGGGCTGAACAGTGGGGGCGGCAGGTGCTGGCATAGATTTGGGGTGACTAAAGGTAGCAACAGAGCTGGAGCACTTTGGCAGGAAATGTTGCATAGCTTGGAACGATTTCTGTGCCTCCGTGAAGTGTTCAGCGAATCCTTTGACCGCCGGTCCGAAGAGACCCTTGGGAGAGACCGGCGTGTCAAGGAAGGGAACCTTATCCATGCCCTTGATTTCCGTTAGCGTCAGCCATAAATGGCGCTCGATCTCCCAATTGCCTGAGAGGTGGTCTTGGTGGCGCACAGAACCAGGTCAGTTGTGCTCCTCAGCTTCCTTAGGGTCGCGGGGTCCAGGCCAGACTCATCATTACATCATTCAAGATGGCTGCAGCGTGAGTGAACATGTGTCGAACTCAACACCTAACATCGCTATTTTCGCTACTACAGTAGCTTTGTAAGATCTCCTTTACTATTGGACTGCTGGTTGTCTGTTGGAGATAGGGTCTTTCTATATAGCTAGCTTATATAAGTTTTGTATCTACGCCTTGGATTGCTAGTTGTTGCGATGGATGAGCCGCATATCTCACTTCAAACCTTGTGGGATGCAATCCAACAGATCAAGACTGATATGCTGACTTTTGATGTGAAAACTGATTCCATCCATTGTTGTCTGAACAGTATTCAGAACTCTTTAGGTACTATGGGAGATCAGGTTGATTTGTTGGAGCAGCGCATTGGGGCTAATGAGGACAACGTGCAAGAGTGTGTCGCTAGGATTCAACAACTGGAGAAAGATAATTTTTACCTGATTGACAAAGTTGACGATTTGGAGAATCGTAGTCGACGTTCTAATCTTCGCTTTGTTGGAGTTAAGGAGTCAGTGGAGGGTAATGATATTACTGGCTTTATGTCCCGGCTGATTCCACAGCTTTTGGGGCAAGATAACTTTCCCAATCCCCTGTTTATTGAATGGGCTCATCGCTCTCTATGAAAGTTCGTCAAAGCGATAGAACCAGTCCTAGGCCTATCATGATTAAATTACTCAACTTCCAGGACAAGGTGAAAATTCTTTGGATTGCGAGGGAGAAAAAGAAACTTGATTACAATGGGACACGTATAGATATCTATCCAGATTTCAGCGTTGATTTGATGAAGAGGCACAGGAGCGCTGATCCAGTTAAACATAAGCTCCGTGAACTTATGAAATACTTTCTTCGTTATCCTTGCACATTGTGTGTTTTTGTCGATGGTAAACAGCAACGCTGCAAAGATGCTGAAGCAGTTTACATGTCAAATCAGAGCTCTTCTACAGGATAATGGCTCTTTGTGGTGAGGCTGATGCTTGAATTTTTTTGGTTGTTTTGTAATTTAAAATATTCATTATATTTTTGTTCTTTTTGACCATTGAATTTTGTCATACATCCCTGATGTTACTGCTTGTTATTTTTATTTATTTATTTGTTTGTTTCTTCCTCATAGTTACGGTTACAGTTATTATTAATGATGTTTCAGTTGAGTTGATTAAAACTGTTTTGATTTATTCTATTTGGTTTACTTATCGGAATGCCCTGGATAATGGGGTTGGGGGCAGCTGGGTCATTCTTGAAGGGTGTGGTAGATTTTTTTGTGTGTATGTTTTGTTTATAAGTGTGTCTTGTCTGTTTGTTGTGTTGTTATTCTTTTTTGTTATTTTTGTACCCCTAGCTGTAATGGATTTTTGGATTTGGTTATGTTTTTTTGGTTGATCGGTGACTATTATTTTTAGTTACTTTTTTGGCTGGATAAGGTTAACCTGTTAACCTGCACCTAGATGCCGGTGTCCTCAACTCCCCCTTGTTTGCACGTGTCAGTATTTACGAATAGATTAAATGAAACGGGACAAATTTAATCTTGACAAACTATATATCTTTATAAAGGTCTAAGCCTCCAGCATTTTTTCAATGGAAAGCTTATAAAGAATGTATTTGCTAAATTTGTTTAAGCAGTACACATCAAAACATTATGAATAAAAATGCAGTACATACCAGATTCGTCGTAATAACGAGTCATAAACGCATCCACAGCTGTAAATCCTGGTTTAGTTAGAAAGGTAAGGGTCCACTGAACGACATCTCATGGAGCACGTTTAGTCCAATGAAGCAATAACATTGTAATATGGATGATAATTCCTTTGTTCACGTTTCAGTTCTTCAGGGACAGAATCGTTTGTGTCCGTTATGGAATAACTCACGCTCAGAAACTGCCTCTTGGTAGTAAAAAAACGGCATGGTTTTGTAGCATACAGTGTCACAAACAGAATGAGACGATCCACCAAAAAAAAAAAAGAAGTGAAAGATAGGCGGAAGATTGTTTATTTGAATTCTGGCGCTCTCTCGTGATGGCTCGTGACCATAGACTGTATAAAAATATGGACGTAGTGTCCGTGACGTCACCCATAGACTCCTCAAGATCGGTTTTGAAGCTCAAAGTGTGCAGAGCGGGCCGTCGCCATCTTGGCAGCGAGTCACCGCGCGACTCTCCCGGATAATCGAAAATGGGCAAAAAGGTGGGAGCTGGTTGCTGAAGCCACGCCCACCTAGCGCGACGGCATTGTCAGCAGCGGCAGTCCACCCGTCACTCACGTGGCCATGCCCTTAATTATGCAGAACTTTAAGGCTTAATATAATTTAAACCGATGAATTATAAAAAAATAGACATAGTCTCAGAAAAATGGTTGCAGGAATCTCATTTTTCATGGTCTCTCCTTCAGATTTGAAATAGAAACTCATGAGACATTTGACTTTCAACCCATTACTTTTCTAGATTGCTCCAGGACTGATTTCATGTATTTTTTATATCAAATAAAAAAAAAATTCAGTGTGGTAAAAAAAATTTCAAGGCACTTCAGTGTCTATAACTTTTAATATTTTTGAGCATTATGAACTCTGGTTGATAAAAAGTACAGTTATGTGGGTAACACACTGAAGTAAGGAACCGTTTTAATTTTAAGTTAGGTAGGGCACTTTCAGCTGTGAGTCCCATAATGGGGGGTGCTGGCTAACAGGTTAAGGGATTAAAAATTATGCATTTGAATATCAGAAGTTTGGTACGTAAAATTGATTTACTTTGTGTGTGGATTGATTTAAATAAGCCTGATATTATCACTCTCTTTGAAACATGGCTTAATAGCATAATATAAATGGGAATAAATCTGATTTTTTGATCAAAGAGGTGTGCCTCAAGGTTCTATACTTGGACCACTTCTTTTTTCTATTTATGTAAATAATTTACCATTAATAACCAAAAATTGTCAGGTTCAACTTTATGCTGATGATACCATCATATATGTTTCTAATTTCAATTCTATACAAATTCAGTTATCTCTTCAGTCTGATTTTAACATGTTACAAGAGTGATTTTTGGCTAATAAATTAGTGCTTAATAAAACCAAGTCATATATTATGATTTTTGGTTCTAGAGAGAAACTTAAATCCAATTCTACTTTTTGTGTTGTATCATGTATTGATGGTACTCCATTGCATAAAGTTGATCATATAAAATATCTGGGTGTATGGCTTGATTCTGAACTTTCCTTTAAATCACATATTAATCATGTCAATATTGGAATTGGTACTTTATATCGTTCTCAAAAGTGTTTTACATATAGTGTTCGTAAGAAACTTGCCTCTCAACTAATACTTCCATTTATAGATTATTGTGATGTGGTTTATCAAACGGCATCAAAATCAGATCTTGCCCCTCTTAATATAGCATGTAATAGAGTCTGCAGATTTGTTTTGGATTGTTATTTTTTTACTCATCACTGTATAATGTATGATGCACTGTATGATGATCACTGTATGTTAGAAGACATATTCATTGGCTTCAATTTGTATTTAAATATATTCATTTCAATTATCCCAGTTACCTGCAACGATATTTTGTACCTTGTTTAATAAATTATCAACTTAGGCATTCTGTTCAGATTTATTTTTGTGTTCCTCGTGCAAAAAAAAAAAAAAAAAAAAAAACAATTGGCAAAAGAGCATTTAATGTTTAAAGCACCAATAGATTGGAATAACTTGCCTGCAGACATTAGATCCATTACATCTTTTTGGCTGTTTAAACGATCTTTAGCATCTTATTTTTAGATGGACTGTACATGCTATCATTGAAACTATCACTATTGTTATTGTTATTGTTATTATTATTTCTTTAGTATTTTTGTTTGTGGATTACTTATTGTCACTGGTATTTGATCTGATTTGAGGTTATTTTATAATTGTATTTTGTTTATCTATTGATTATTTTTGTTATTTCAGTGGGGTAAAATTAGAATTTTTTTCTTTTTGTTGTTGTTATTGTTTTGTGGCATGTGTGTTTATTGTTTGTAATGTTAATTGTAATTTTGTTATGTTTTGTACGATCCTAAGATGTTCGATTGCTTAACTTTGTATGTTGGGACCCCCTCAAAAACGAGATGTTACATCTCAAGGGGTTTATCCTATTAATAAAATTTACATATCTGAAGATGTGAGAATCTTGGGCTGAAAGACCTGGAGGACTGCCACTGAATGAAGCACCAAAGCCGCCTGTCCAGCTGAAGTGTAGGTACGTACAGTGAGAGCTAAAGTGCTCCTACAAGGCTTGGACGGATGAGCGGCCTTTGTTCTCCAGCCGATAGCCATGGGCGGGCAGAGGTGCGCGGCCACTGACTCATCCAGGGGAGGAAGCTTATTGTTCCCCTTCTCTTCAGCGCCATCGATAGAAGTTAGGGCGGATGAAGCAGAAGTATGGAGGCGGGCGGAGTAGGGAGCGCGCCATGATCTGGTGAGCTCATCGTGGACCTCAATCTATCTGTCAATGACATGCTGCCATCAAGCAGCTCGTCCTCACTTCCCTCAAATGATACCAGATCACTCACGCCAGCAGAGGGATACTGGTCAGACCGGGAGAAAAGGATGGGAGAACTCTCTCTCTGGGGTGAGGGCAAGGCACGCGGGATCTGGGCCAACATGAGCTCGCTCTCAGCCAGACGCTTGAGTCCTCTGCCCCGCTGTTTCTTCCTCACAGGTCCCTGGGAGGAAGAAAACGGGAGGGCGTGGGGGTGGAGTCGCTCTCTGAAAAGAAACTGATCCGTGATGAAAAGAGAGGCGAGACTGAAGTTCTCGCAGTGAGAACATTCAGTTCCCGTGAGCGCAGCTACCGCATGGGATTTCCCCAAGCAGGAAATGCACTCCGTGTGGCCGTCATTGCCATGCAGGGGAGAACTGCCTGAACCACAGTAACAGCACGGCATTTGCAACAACGCAAAGCTCTTTTAGTAAGCTCTTTTAGAATCGCTGGATGGCAGCAGGGGAAATGGACCGGAACTGCTGCCTCGCTGAGGTGGGGAAGAAGCAGGTTAACTGTGCTGAGATGTCCCAGTTCCAGCTGCGAAGCTGTGTTAACGGCGAGCAGGCTTCAGATCAGTGTAGAGCGTAGTTGTCGCTGAAGGCGAAGAAATCTGAGGATCCTGTGGCTAACGCCCGCTTATATAGCCAGATGGCTCCGCCCATTCTGGCAGGCTCTATCTCCATAGGCTTGTGCAGCTCCGCTACCGAGCCACTGATTCGTTTTTTATAAACTACACAAACCAATGGTCGTGCAGTTTCACTGCGTGATTGAAAAAAGGCTTCAGTTCAGGAGAAAAAAGGCTTTTTCCCATAGTGTCTTAAGCAGACGCAGTACTGTAGTATTGATAAGGAACTGCATTTTATAGATTACGTCATGCAGTGAGTTGTTGCCCTGCATAATGTTTGTCAACAGTCAACTGCATGAAATGTAAGATAACGTACAGGTCTGAGGCGGGGCGGTTATGTTAACTGCGTTAAAAATATTGTAATCATGTTATTTTTCCATAGCTATTTAATTAAATTAATGAGCTAAAAATGGCAGCCCAAAATTTTATATATGCTTTGACGTGAACTAATTTAAGAGTTTTTATGAAGCATGTTAAAGTTTTATTGAAAAAATGCTCCTGTTGCTTTATTGAACATGAAAAATAATACTGTTGTAATATTTCTTATTCTATTAGAAACATTGTCCATTTATTTTTCCTTTCAATACACTGTGTATCTAGAGATTGTCAGGTTTTTAAATATCTTTCAACTTTCATTACTAACTAACTCAGAAACAATGAACCACCGTAATTTAGTTTTGTTACTATGAAAACTAGTATGAATGTGCGACTGCAGTGTGAAAACGGAATTTTATACATGAACATATGTTGGTGAATAATGCTAATGCTTATAAAAAGATAACTTATTTATATAATTTGTTAAAAGTATCAAACCAATCCAATTTCAGTAGTGGCATGTAACACAGCCACTCCCACTAGCCACTTTGGCGGGTTGAATCAATATTTACTTAATGTCAAATCCATTGGAAATTAATGTACACAGGACAAAGCTCAAATCATAAACGAATCTAGAGATCCAAAAATTTAATAATATATTTGTTCATGTAACAACACTACACAACAGCTAAATTTAAGAGAGAATTCCACTAAATGCTTATATATTTTAGTCTATTCATTTACACTGCTGCCGCTTCACAAACTCTTCTTCTGCTGCACTTTGTTCCTGTAGTCGACAGCGCCTTCTATCGTTTTGGCTGTGTGATTGCAGATTGATGGACGCAGACACGAGACAGCAACCTTTGCTGTACAATAGCAAAAGTTGTCAATCCAAATGTGTATTTGAAGCTTATTTTTTTTGCCAAAACCAATATATGGTTTTAAACCAATATGCTTTTTGCCTATATATATATATATATATATATATATATATATATATCCTAATATATATGTATATATATATATATACACACACACATATTAGGGGTGCAAAGGTTCTCGGAAAAAGACAGAACCGTTCGCCATGGTATATAAATGTATCATTTTAAGGGAAAAATAAGTTGATTTTAAATTTCATGGCATCAACACATCTCAAAATGGCATCCCCTCTTCTTTTTATAACAGTCTGCAAACATCTGGGGACTGAGGAGACAAGTTGCTCAAGTTTAGGAATAGGAATGTTGTCCCATTCTTACTTATTAATACAGGCTTCTAGTTGCTCAACTGTCTTAGGTCTTCTTTGTCGCATCTTCCTCTTTATGATGCACCAAATGTTTTCTATGGGTGAAAGATCTGGACTGCAGGCTGGCCATTTCAGTACCCGGATCCTTCTTCTACGCAGCCATGATGTTGAAATTGATGCAGTATGTGGTCTGGCATTGTCATGTTGGAAAATGCAAGGTCATCCCTGAAAGAGACGACGTCTGGATGGGAGCATATGTTGTTCTAGAACTCGGATATACCTTTCAGCATTGATGGTGCCTTTTATGATTTTTAGGGTAAAATTGCCACACACACTCATGCAACCCCATACCATCAGAGATGCAGGCTTCTGAACTGAGCGCTGATAACAACTTGGGTTGTCCTTGTCCTCTTTAGTCCGTATGACATGGTGTCCCAGTTTTCCAAAAAGAACTTCAAATTTTGATTCGTCTGACCACAGAACAGTTTTCCACTTTGCCACAGTCCATTTTAAATGAGCCTTGGCCCAGAGAAAACACCTGCACTTCTGGATCATGTTTAGATATGGGTTCTTTTTTGACCTATAGAGTTTAGCCGGCAATGGCAAATGGCACGGTGGATTGTGTTCACTGACAATGTTTTCTGGAAGTATTCCTTAGCCCATGTTGTGATTTCCATTACAGTAGCATTCCTGTATTCAGTGCCGTCTAAAAATCTACTCAAGTAAAAGTAAAAAGTAGCTCATTTAAAATTTACTCAGAGTAAAAATTACTTAGTTACATTTTTAACAGTGGAAGGGAGGCAAAAATGCGACAGGCCAAGGGTGTCAAACTCAGTTCCTGGAGGGCCACAGTCCTGAACAGTTTAGATATAACCCTAATTAAAAAACACCTGATCCAGCTAATCTAATCATACATTTAGACTTATTTGAAAACTACATGATATGTTTACTGGAGCAGGGTTAGAACTAAACTCTGCAGGGCTACGGCCCTCCAGGAACTGAGTTTGACACGCCTAGTTGTTTTTAATTAAAGGAATCAGTTATTTAGAATAATAAGACATTGGGGCTGTTACCAGGCAAATCAGTATCAACAAACTCATCTTTTCAATGCAGAGGTAATGCAGAAGCTTCATCGAAGTGGCATTTAGATGTATTTACACACTGTTTAGTGCAAGACAAGAATGCATTTAACCTGCTGTTAGAAATGCATGAATAATGTTTTGATATACAAGACATAAAATGTTGAATACTCATTTGAAATTATAAGAAATTAATTATTAAAAAAAAATCAAAAGATACTTTAAATGTGAAATTAAAATGGCCAGTATGTGTCAGCAAATCACTGTTAATAAGTGAGTCATTGCGATTGAACCGAATCATTTTAACGGTTGATTCATTCAGGAACGAAACACTGTCATGTTGCTCAGAGACGCAAAACTGTGCTTTGGTGGCTGTTTCTCGAATTATTTTTTGTTGTATAAATAGAGCAAAAATAGGCAATATGGTGTCTAAAACGCAAGTCTCTTAATTAACTAGTTTACTGACCTGTTAAAAAAAAAAAAAAAAAAAAAAAAAAAATATATATATATATATATATATATATATATATATATATATATATATATATATATCTGTATGTATGTGTGTGTGTAATTATGATGATTTTTAGAGGAAAAGACGGCATTCTTTGTGTGATTTTGATTTACTATATGAAATGATATATGTAAATTTTCTGCCCCTATATCTTCAATTTTGTGATCATTCTAAATGCATTTCAACAGATTGAATCACACAGTGAAAGAACACACTATAAATGCGCGCGCACATCATTAAAACAACAATTATGATATTATCGCAGACTATATATATCGTACACTCCGCACCACTGTCTTTTTGGCTAATTTGTGCAAAACCTCGTGCTAAAATGTCAAAGCTTCATTTTAACCACCAATGCAGCGATGCAATTATTAAGCTTACCTCTACATGCTTGTGAAGGGTTGATGTCTTGTCGACGATTTTATAAGCTGCTAGTTTGGTCTCTCTAGGCAAGCACAGCTTACACTGCATAATAAAGCATAAATATGGCCAGGGGTTCACTTCATTTCCTTCGAGTTCAACTTAAGAAAATAACGGGGTTTCGTTTTCAGCGGTGTCTGCACCACTAACGCCTGTTTTGTCCGTCTGCATCTTTCTTGTGATTTTAGCACCAGTTTGCCCTCCTGCCCATTATTTACTGCAGTAGTTTCCAGGGAGCGATTTTTTTTTAATTTTTTTACTCAGTAATTAATGTGTTTTAAAATGTAGCAAAGTACAATACTTCAAACAAAATATACTTAAGTAAAAGTAAAATTACAGATTTAAAAAAATACTTAAAAAAGTAAAAGTACACAAAAAAGCTACTCAATTACAGTAACGCGAGTAAATGTAATCCGTTACTTTCCAACTCTGATATTTGGCATGACATTTCAAAATGTCTCACTTTCAACATTTGATGTTATCTATATTCTATTATAAGTTTATGAGATTTGTAAATTATTCGATGCCTTTTTTACTCACAATTTGTACAGTGTCCCAACTTTTTTGGAATCAGGTTTGAATATATATATATATATATATATATATATATATGTGTGTGTGTGTGTGTGTGTGTGTGTGTGTGTGTGTGTGTGTGTGTGTGTGTGTGTGTGTGTGTATGTATACAGTGCATTGCGAAAGTATTCACACCCTTTCATTTCATTCACATTTTGTTATGTTGCATCCTTAAGTTAAACTGCTTTAAATAACTTTTTTCCACGTCAGTCTACACTCCATACACCATAATGACAAAGCAAAAAAACTGATTTGTGACAACTTTGCAAATTTATTCAAATAAAAAAAAACTGAAATAAGTACATTGCATAAATATTCACATGCCTAACGCAGTACTTAGTTGAAGCACCTTTACAGCCTCAAGTCTTTTTGGTATGACGCGACAAGCTCTATCAGCTTGGATGGGGGCTGGCAGACATTTTCAGGTTTCTCCAGAAATATCTGATTGGGTTCAAGCCCAGGCTCTGGCCTGGACACTCAAGAACATTCACAGAGCCACTCTTGCTGTATGCTTAGGGTCATTGTCCTGTTGGAAGGTGAATCTTCTGCCCTGTCTGAGGTTCTAAATGTTCTGGACTATTTTTCATTAAGGCTATCTCAATATTTTGCTGTGTTGAGCTTTCCTACTACTCTGACGAGTCCCTCAGTCCCTGTTGCTGAAATACAGCCCCACAGCATGAGGATGCTACCGCCACACTTTATTGTTGGGATGGTACTGTGCAGGTGATTAGCAGTGCCTGGTTCATCTCAGGGCTTGGTTTTTACTCTGATATGCATTTTCAGCTGTTAGACCTTTTATTGAGAGGTGTGTGCCTTTCCAAATCATACTCATTCAAATAAATTTACCACAGGTTAATTTGTTAATTTCAGGTGTACAAAGAAAAGGGTATGAATACTTATCCAATGGAATCATTTCAGTTTTTTAATTTTTTTTTTCATTTCTAATAAACTTGTTGTTACCAACCTTTATTTTGCTTTGTCATTATGGTGTATGGAGTGTAGATTGATGTGGGAAAAAAGTAATTTAAAGCAGTTTAACATAAAACTGCAACATAACAAAATGAAAAATAATTACTTTCGCAAGGCACTGTATATATATATATATATATATATATATATATATATATATATATATATCTATATATTAGGGCTACACGATTAATAAAAATTAAATCGCAAAGGTGATAAATCGTGATTAGGCAGAAGCTTCGATTGTCATGCGTATCTTTCAGTGAAGCACGGTTCTGTGATCAGTAGTAAATCTCCAACCGAAGGCCAGAAGGCGCTCTCGTGCAGAAACTCCAAATATGCCCCACAGAAGAAATCCAGGAAATCCTATGGCGGTTGCTGAATTAACAGAAGATTTAACTGCTTTCATTGATTCAACGTGACTAATAAACACATGACTATGACAATATAGACCCCTTAATTGCCTACGTCACTGTGACGTCACCGCTCTAGCTGGAGGCAAAACATAAGGAAGAAGTGTTTTTGGCTGCCAAAATAGAAGGAACAGCACTTTTGGTTCAAAACTAAAGTTTTACCGGATCCCGGCAGACATTCCTTCACAGAAATAAAGAAGACAATTGTGGTTGAACGCGGTATGGCATACAGACTGGACGGAGACGATCTTAAATAATGCTCGTGTTTGCAGTGCACACTTCATATCAGGTAAAATAATCTAAGCTTATGTACTGGTGTGTTGGTTTTATCTAATACAAATCAGCAAGTTTCAGTTTTATAGGTGAAAAGTCGCCAACCTTCACTGCACCAAACAAAGATCTGCAAGTAAATTGTTGTACTTTAATGTCTGAACATGACCATTAACAACATAGTTGTAGGCATCCAGGGATTTATATGCCGTAGCTTTTCTCGGCTGTAAACACTTGATGACTCGATGAGGTAAGTGTAGATGTCCGGCCACTCCACCCTCGGCAGCCCCGTCAAGTCTTCATGCCACTCCCGTGGCTGTATGGCATATGGGTCAGGCAGCCTGCTTCCATCCGCGAGAGTTAATTTACAAAAATAGCTGTCACGGTCCCGCAGAGTCAGTAACTGTACATATTCGGACAGTTCCAAACCTTCTTCTGCATCCATGTTTAATTAATCCCTCCTATAACGTGCTAGCTTACGCTTGTCAACATTGCGTCCACGCCTGTTTTTGCCTCCAGCTAAGCCCCGCCCACCCAGGGACATTGCAATGTTTACAAACTTTTAAGGGGTCTATATGGTTTATCTGAGTTTGTCTTTATAATGTTAATTATTATTTATTAAGTACATAAAAAATTCAATGCTAATCAAAAGCCTTTATCACTGCTTAGAATACTATGAAACATGTTGCGTGCCTTATTCTGTGTAAGAAGCTACATCATCTCACAGAAGGATTTACTTCAAACACTCGATTGACGTTATGAAGTGAGTTTAAAGTAAAAACATGTTATTAAATGTGGTATTGTCAGGTACATTCAGATGGAACAGCATTTACTACACAGAGCCGTAGTTCACTGAGAAGCTACGCAAACACCTTTCATAATCACAGAACGATTTCTTCGGTTTCATTATCGAGTGATTATATCGTCTGCGAATATGAATGTGATTTTGCGTAGCTTGTCAGCAGAGGTGGGTAGAGTATCCAAAAACTCTATTCAAGTAAAAGTAAAAGTACTTATAGAAATATTTACTCAAGTAAAAGTAAAAGTAATAGTCTGAATAGTTACTTGAGTAAGAGTAAAAAAGTATCCGATAAAAAAACTACTCAAGTAGTTAGTTACTAGTTACTTTGGGTCATATAGGCTACTGAATATCTATAGTCTATTTTTATTTGGATATATAGATACAATGTATGTAATTTATGTATGTGTGTGTGTGTGTGTGTGTGTGTGTGTGTGTGTGTGTATATATATATATATAGATATATATATATATATAACATTTTTAATATTTCATCAGCCTTTACTCCAGTCTTCAGTGTCACATAATCCTTCAGAAATCATTCCAATATGTTGATTTATTATCAGTGATGTTCTCTTTATCTTTCTATTTATCAAAGAGTATTTATTTAATACTTTGTGACAGCTTATTAAATGTAAAAATAATATTTTGTTTAATGTATAAGCAGGGGAGTCATGCACTCATTATTTTTGAGGGGGCACGAGTGGGTGGTGGTGGAGGGGGGGGGGTGTCGTTATGTGACACAGGAGATACAACAGCATATTGGCAAATTATTATTAAGCATTATTTATTTTTTTCATTTTTATTAGAAACATTCCCAGACGCATGAAATATCTAGATTCTCACCTTCATAGATTATGTTAGATACTATGCAATGGTCAAAGTAGCCTAATAATGTAATCTATTAACCATGCATAAAAACCTCTCTGTTCATTTAAGTAATAGATATGGGTGTCATGCCATAACATATTTTATATTTCATATCTTTATATTAAATGTGAATATAACATTGAACGTTAATGTGATATACAAACTTGTAAGTTATGCTACTAATCTTTCATTGTACAGAAAGAGAGCAAAGAACATTTACATTATCAAAGAACATTTTCACTGACAGTCTAGAGTTCAATCACTCTCAAAAACTCCCATTAAAATCACTGAATCTGTTAACACTGTGAAATCAGTATCTTATTTATAGATTCGTACACACATCTGCACTTTGTTGTTTCTGACTAGAGAATTCGCCAGAAAGAGGTATTCAGTCAGCGAGCAAATGAAGGAAGCGCCAGCATTTTAGCGATGACTCATTGGAACATCTCTGATTGGCCATTGCATTCATAAGCTCAACAGAATCTTGTGTGATTGGTTATAATGCGCTCTGGATCAGCGCCAGTCAGCGAACGCAGATCTGAATTTAGCAGCTGATGATATGACTCGTTGAACGTTCTCACGCTGTAGTGATTGTATCAAATATAGAAAATATTAATCGCCTATTTTTTTTTTTTTTGTCTTTTGGCAGCTGCATTCAAAATCCACTTGGCTCAAAAATCTGAGGGGGCACAAGCCTCTGTTATAAGTTACACGTAAAACAAACTAATGTCATAGTGGTATCGTGTACTGTAATTGAATGTAGCCTAAGTTATACCTGTTGAACCGTAGACAGCACACGCGATGTTCATCTAGTAAAGATCTTCATCGCAAGCAAACAATAGCCTTTGCATATTTACTTTCAATTCAGTGCAGATCCAAAGCCACGTTTTCAACGCTCTTGATGTTCTTAAACTTTCTGTTACAACTCTGAGTGAACCAATTCAGACTCTCAGCGCGTGCAGTAGGGAACTGAACGAATCATTCAAACTGATTCACAAACCAATTCACTGGCAGGCAACTAGTTTCATCAAGCTTTTGAATAGAATTGACTCAAAAGAATGAATCATTCGTGAATGGGCATCGCTCATTGCCCAGAGAAAAGTAGACAGCACGTTTGGAATAAACTGAAGCATTTATAACTTGTATTACATTAAGATAAAGTAACGAGAGGAGCATCGCCCACAGTAACGAAGTAAAAGTACAGATTTTTCCCCCAAAATTTACTTAAGTAAGAGTAAAACTACCCATCTTTAAATATACTCCAAAAGTATTAGTTACCCCAAAAATTTACTCAAGTAAATGTAACGAAGTAAATGTAACTCATTACTACCCACCTCTGCTTGTCAGTGAACTACGGCTCTGTGTAGTAAATGCTCTTCCATCTGAAAGCACGTGATGGAGATTTACTACTGACTACAAAACCGATACGAATGACAATCGTATTCAATTAATCGTGCAGCCCTAATATATATATATTTTTAAAGAGATTCACTGTTTCTGACATAAGCTAATAAAATTATATTTTCAGAAGTCAAGATCATCATGATTAGCTGTTCTGTCATAACCGTCAACAGCGAATCAAATAGTAGGATACAAACAGACTGATAAGGTCAGAGCAGTGTGATGGTCAGCGTGTCCCTAGACACGGTTCTAATAACTTTTACCTGAGAAGATATTGCTGCTTCATTTCGGAAGATTAACTTTTCCCTTCTTTATTGTTTATAACCCAAGAATGTGGCGACACATACCTGGGGTTACGCCGCCTAAACGGTGCAGTGAAGTATAGTTTGAAAGGCTGCGCGTTCGGCTGTACACATGCGCTGAGCAGCTTCAGACAGCATTTATGTCAAAATGCATGGTTTTGGTGAGTTACCATGTAAGCAAAGTCTTAAATGACCGTAAAGAGTTGGGAGAAAATCGGATATGTGTAAAATTGGATATTTAAACGAGTTATAAAGAGAAAATTGGATATGTTCTGTCATTTATGTAAATCAATAAAGAGAAATCCTGATTAACTCGATGATTAACTTTTGTAGCTTGAATAAAGATTAATATGTATAGTTTATGCATATATAATAGTTTATATGAAGATTGTTTTAAAATCACTTAAATTAAAAGTTGTTATATATTTCAGAGTTTATTAAATGTTAAAAATAATGGATTTCAATTATACTGTAATGTTGAATGGCTATAATTAATAGGTAAAATTGATGTAATGTTGAATGGCTGTAATTAATAGTTGTAAATATGTTTAGTTATTGTAGTAGTAATAACTGCCTGTTTTTGCAAAAAGAGTTCCATTGCTGGTAAAAAAAAAAGATTTTGGGTCGGTAAATTTTAATCATGATACCGGCCATTGGCAGGTGTGGCAAAAAGTAAGTTTCAGGCCCTGTATATATATATATGCACAGTCATGGCCAAAAGTTTTGGCAGTGGCATAATTTTTGTGTTTTGCAAAGTTTGCTGCATAAGCTGTTGTGGTGTTTGTAGCAACTCATAATGTAATAACTGCACATAATGTAATAAGTATTACATTATTATTGTAATAAAATGTTCATCATGTAATAATTTTCTCAAAATGTAATAAAATCTTGAGCTCATAATATAATAACAATTATTACATTATAATGTAATAACAATTATTACATTATAACATAATACATTTCTCATAAACTGACCAAAAATGTTATAATATTGTCATAATCATATAATTATACTTATAAAAAAGTATAAACAGCTCAGTATAAGGGACAGTCAAAATATATAAGAGATAGATATATTTTGTTTATTTAAAGAGTTTGTGTTATAGGTGTGAATATTATTTGCTTTGCTTAATCTTTTCATGTACAAATTGATTTCTTTTTAGAAATAATTTTTACATGAATGGATTAAGCAAAGTAAATATGTTCACGTCTGAGATTCATTTTAGCATTTATATAGAATAACTTAACTATAGCTGAACTTTAGTGAGAGGACATTGTGTTAGAATCATGAAAAACAAACAAACAAAAAACTCTTTAATTAAAATTCTGAATGCATTAGTCTAGTATGTGTGCAAAGAGCGCTCCCTTTATAATTTCAAATGCACGGAGACTGTCACTCATCTCAGTTCATCAGTTCATCGGTTCAGTCTGTGATTAGCTACACTTCTCAACACTGCAAACATGTTAAATAGAAACATCTGATGCTCTCCAGAGCGCAAATGTAAATATGCACAGAAGAGTTTTCCAAATATGTTATTATTACAGTTTCAACTTAGGGTGCTCTTTTTTTTTTGTGAGAGTGATTAGCTCCCTAAACTGGGCGTGACATGACAAACTGCTTTCTGTATGGATTTAATATGGAATGTTGCTTAAATATGGGAACAGTTGACAATCATACTTTGCATGTTTTAAACACTTAGATTATGTTATTACTTTGGCCATGCATTAAATGCATATCCGTGAAAGAGCGCAGTTTGCTGACATATTTGCTTCAAAGTCTGCATGAACCGGAAGTTGCTGTTGACTGGATTTCAGTGTGGTGCCGTATTTCCAACTGAAACGGAATACTGAGTAGAGGATGGGGTTTTATTTTTGCGCTCCTCCTCTCATCTCTCACTCACAGCAGACTAATGGTTGGAGAGGCATGATTAAGCATATTCTGCCCAAGCCGTTAAACTGACTGTTAAAAAGAAAGGCATGCCATTCCAGAGCGAACGCAAATGATCTGATTTTGATTAAAGATTACCAAAACAATTTTTTTTTTTCAGAGGATTAACGTTCACAGATTAATTGTTGACTTTAAGACTAGCAATGTGCACTAACAAAATAAATGTTGTAAATTTTGATTTCATGTGGACTTTAACATCTCAGGTAATGTCCGTGGTTTGATGACAGTGACAGTGGTTACATATAAATATATTCTAATTGATCAAAATTATTGCTAGGAACAATTCAGTTGTGCCCCTACTAAATTCTTTGTTCTTGAAGGCATTTTTTATGAACAAATTTGGAAAAAAAAAATAAAAGTTTCCAAAGTCTAATGTAGTCTGGGATAGATTGCGTTATCTGCAACAGGCAACGGCAGCACAGAGCACAAGTTAAATGAACAATTCTTCACTTTAATACAGGTTATAATGTGAATGTACCTCATAGGATATGTTGAAATATAAAGTACAACTTACAATCACACAGCATTTCTGTACCTGTAAGAGGTTTTAACCAGGGAAATCATCAGTATAACAGCCTGTGAAAAATGTGTCAGTTAGGTGACATTTACCTCTTTTACCTCTTTTTCATATTTACATCTAATCATATCATCAAAATTATAAATACATTAGGCCTATATATTTGTGTAGAATATAAACAAGTTTTTATAACAACCATTTAAATGACTATCCCCTGGTTTCACAGACAAGGCTTAAGCCTAATGCCAGACTAAAATGTAAACTGAGCTGTTTCAACTGAAAGAAACTTGCTCTTACTTATCTCAAAATATATCGGTGCCTTTATTTTTGTCACGAATCCAGCCTATGTGGCCCTCCCTGAACACCACCGGAGGGAACCCTCTCATGAGTATTAGTTTGAACTACATTTCCCACAAGTCACCCCGCACCTGAGACAGATTGCCTGCACAGGTGTTCCCCATTTCAGTGACCTATTTAAGCAGGCACCAAACTCTTAGTCATTGTGAAGTCTTGTTTTGCCCTGGCTACATTACTGAGTGGTTTCCCCTGTTTCCGGATTCCCTGTGTATTACCTTGGACTGATATTGTGATTCTCTGATTCTCTGCCGCCTGCCCTGACCTCTGCCTGGTAAACTCGTTCATGATTTTGGATTTGTCTCTGATACACCTGTTGTTGTTCTCTGATCAACGCCTGTTTGACTCTGCTCTTAATAAAGCTGCAAATGGATCTCCGTGCCTCAGAACCTTCATTACAGAAGACTTCGCCAACACAAGATCCAGCAACGGTCTATCAACTCACCACCGAAGTCTTCGCTCAAGCCTCACTGTCAGAATCTCGCCAGCAACAACTGCAGAACTTCACCTCACTCACGGAAGAGCTGGGCAGGACAGTACAGGCTCTGTGCAGTTCCCCACCTCTGGTTATTCCGGCCACCACTGAGCCATCGCCACCTGCTCAACACCTCAGCCACAAGGCTACCAGTCCTCGTCTGTAATTTCCAGAGAAATATGATGGTGCACCTGGCAAGTGTAATGATTTCCTGCTGCAATGTTCACTATTCATAAATCAGCAACCTCCATTCTACCCCACTGAAAACAGCTGAGTCTCCTTTGTTTTGTCTCCTTTGTTCTCTGCTGACTGGAAGAGCACTAGACTGGGCAACTGCCGTGTGGGATGGCAACATGTCTTTCCCATCCTTCGATAACTTCTTACGGCAGTTCCGTGAGGTATTCCAACACTCAGCTGATGGAAAGGAGGTGCGGGAACAATTCCAGACTCTTTGCCAAGGCAGTAACACGGTGGCTAACTATGCTCTCACCTTTCGCACTGTCGCTGCTCTGACAGGCTGTAGGAAGGAACCACTGAAACTGCTGTTCTGAAAGGGCCTAACGGCAGAGTTGCAGTCAGAACTTGCTTGCCGGGGCAAGGTAAGGACACTCGAACAGTTCATCGAGCTCACGATTCGCACTGACAACCTGATATGCTCAAGACGATACCCACGTCGTTTCCCTGCACTGCTCTCTTCTGTCTCAGTTCCGACCTCACCAGAGCCCAAACCCATGCAAGTTGGCATGACCCGTCTCACATCTGAGGAGAGAGAACACTGTAGGAGGGAGAATCTGTATTTGTACTGCGAGTTACCAGATCATATGAGAATCTCCTGTCCAGCGTGACCACCTACCAGGGGTTCATCGATGGTGAGTTCTAACCCATCTTCATTATCCACACTAGAAGTACCCATATCTATAACACATAATGACATAAACCTAGATGCTATGGCATTGATTGATTAAGGAGCAGCGGGTAATTTCATTGACATCACTTTTGCTAAGACCCATTTCCTCCCTCTTGTTTCATGTGAATCCGGTGTGGTTCCAAGAATCTGGTACCAAGAATGGTAAGGCCGACACTCTCTGAAGACAATTTGATTCTGACTCCTCTTCCAACTCACTCAATGGGCCCATCATCCCAGCTACACTTATGCCTGCTCCAGTTCAATGGGACATAATGATGGAGATTACGGCGGCTCAGTCAGACGATCCTACACCACCTGACTGCCCACAGAATCTAACATATGTTCCTGTGTGTCTTCAACAACGAGTCATACAGTTGATTCACGAGTCCCCTAGCTCTGGCCATCCCGGTATCACTGCTACAGCACATCTAGCAGCAGGATGGTTCTGGTAGCCATCATTGGAAAAAGACATTAGTACTTTCATCCAGCACTGTGTTACCTGTAACATCATCAAATCCTCTCATCAATGTCCAGCTGGTTTACTTCAACCATTACCCATACATCAACGCCCCGGTCTCACATTGCCATAGACTTTGTAATCGACCTTCCCCTATCCAGAAATCACACCATCATCCTAACAGTCATTGACCGCTTCTCCAAGGCATTCCGCCTCATTCCCCTTATGAAACTTCCCACTGCCTTTGAGAACGCTGAGGCATTGCTGGAGCAGGTATTCAGATTCTGTGGACTGCCAGATGATATAGTCTCAGAACGCAGTTCATCTCCAGAGTCTGTTCCACTTTCTGTCAACAACTTAATATAAACGTCAGCCTAACCTCCGGCTATCACCCCCATTCCAACAGCCAGGTGGAGAGACTCAACTAGGAACTAACTCGTTTCCTACGCTCCTAATGTCATAGCAAACAGAACGACTGGAGTCGCAACATATTATGGGCTGAATAAGCACAGAACTCCTTGCACAAACCGTCTAACTCCCTTTCAGTGTGTGCTTGGCTTCCAGCCTCCGCTATTCCCCTGGTCTGGGGAGCCCTCTGAACTGCCTGCTGTGAATGACTGGCTACGTCGTAGTAAAGAGACCAGGAACTCCGCTCATGTTCACCTCCAACACACTGTGCGCCGAGTCAGAGAACAGGCCAACCGCCATCAAAGACCGGGTCACCCATACACTCCGGGTCAGTGGGTTTGGCTCTCTACCAGAGATCTTCATCTCCCATGCAAGAAGCTCAGTCCCAGGTATGTGGGTACTTTCAAAATCATTAGTCAAATCACACCAGTTTCTTATCGATTAGTTCTCCCTGTCAGTCATCGTATTTCACCTACTTTTCATATCTCTCTGCTCAAGCCCACCGGTGGTCCGAGAAGGGAGGGGGACCAGGAGGAGGCCATTGAGGAGAGCACTCCTCCCATGGTGGAAGGCAAGGAGGTGTTTCAAGTAAGGGAGATCTTGGACTCCTGACGCTGAGGCAGGGTGCTACAGTACCTCACTGAATGAGGGTTACGGTCCTGAGGAAAGGTCTTGGGTCAATGCCCAGGATATCTTGGACCCCACACTCACGGAGGACTTTCACCATGCTCATCCCAACAGGCTTGCACCTCAACCCTGTGGAAGGCCTCGGTGTAGAACTGCTCCTCGCTTCAGGAACCGCTCGCAGGGAGGGGGGCTCTGTCACGAATCCAGCCTCATTACAATTTTGTCTCAAAATGCCCACCAGTAATGTTTTTTTCCAAGGCACATTTATAAAAAATACTTAAATGTCCTAATTGAACTATAGCCTAATCCTGACTTAGTCTAAGCCCTGTCTGTGAAACCAGGCCTATATCTCAAAAACTAAGCATTTCATAATCACAAAATTAGTAAGCTTTTTATAAAAATAATTAAATTTCACAATGTAGCCTAATAAACCTGATTTTCTTTTAATAAATCTGATTGTTTTGTGCTCACAATTATTATATTGAAAGATAATTATGATATTGTAAACATAATAATAAATATAGCTGCAAGCAGCAATTATGGGGCCAAGCACTACAGAAGCAAGACTCAGACCAACTGCAGGAATGAGTAATTAAAACCATTTAAAAAAATTTTTTAGTAAAATGGCTGAAAAATCATAAATAAAACCACTAGTAATATGATTTCTTGGCTTATCACTTTCGACCAATATGTGGCGCTGTTACCAAATTAATGTGGCATGGTCAGTGTGAGGTGACAATGGCACATACAATTTTTGGTGTCAATATCTCTAATATTTGGAGAGATACAGCCTGAGATGCAGTTTGGCACCATGCCAAAAATTTGTAGCGGCGATGTACGAAAACGGTTTTGTTTATCAACAAGAAATCCATAAATTTTGGCAGCACAGTCTGAAGATCATCTGAGTCGATTTTGGCATATTTGGTATCTATGTTGTCGGCATAAGCCAAGGAATATTTTGAGACCAGTTTCATTACAATAGGTCAATGCAATCAAAGGTTATAAGCATTTTAAGAAATGTAATTATTAATAGTCAAATAATGGTTTATTACTCTTGACCAATAGGAGGCGCTGTTACCAAATTGATGTGGTGTGGTCAGTGTGATGTGAAAATGGCACATACAAAGCTTGGTGTAAACATGTCAAAGCTTTACAGAGATAAAACCTCAGAGGAATTTTGCCATCTTTCCAGCAAATTTGTTAATGCACTAAACGAAAACCGTTTCGTAAACATATGGTCGCATTACATATAATGAAGGGAGACGTGAAAGACTGGACATTGCGTTGTTTTCATGTGGATTACTTTATCACAGAGTATTTGTTTTCGATAAAACTCAGTTTTAAAGTAGACATATCAAGCTTTCAATAGATCTATCTCTCTTGTCTCTGTGTTTGCTGAGTTACAGTTAATTTTAATGACACGTTTCTAAATGAAGATCACGCAGAACCAAGGCGGCAGACAGTTCTTTTTGGTCTTTTCAGGAGAATTTGCCACAAAACGCATATCCGCGTTAGTCGACTCCAGAGGGTTAATGAAATAAGCCGAAATTCCTGTCGACCATTTTGATTTATGTTGAAAACCTACTTTTTTCAACTCCTCGTCAACCGTTAGTCTGACTTTCACCAAAATCAAGTCAGATGATCTTCAGACTGTGATGAAAAAAAGTTATGGATTTCTTGTCAATAACACATTGTTTCTAGATAATTGTGAACAGTGATCAGGGGTCTCATTTATAAACGTTGCGTACGCACAAAATGGGCATAGAAACATGCATACACAATTTTCCACGCACATATCGTGATTTATAAAAAATAAACTTGGCATAAATATGTACGCACCGTACGGACATTCTAGACCATGTGTATGAACTCTTTTTCCTGGAGTGAGAAAATTCAGTAAACAGCGATTTTAAAATACACTCACATTAATGGAGATAAACACTGAAATTACATAACTTTACAAAAAACATAATTACATGATTTTATTAACAATAGGCTAAATAATTTTCCCGTGGTATGCTATGTTTTAATGACAGCGAGGAGTGCTATAGGTGCACAATAATTCATCTTTAAACTAAACTACAGATCACATGTTATGAGAAATATTTTAGCAAGAACAATGATCAATGGTGCGCACTTACTTCGATATTATGGTGGACACTGCTGGATTCAGTGGTCAAACGGTCCATTGTCCAGTATAGGACCAATGATAATAGCTTACAACCAGGTGTTGATGTCGTGTGAAGGCATCTCAACAATATAATGTAAAATACCTCTATATTTGAAGGATATAACTGGGAGAAAACTGTAAGATTTGCATGTTTTCTTTTTAAAATACTTTGTCAGTGACGAGCTGAATCAGACAATTGTATTTACACTGCAGTAAATATGGCTGTTAACAACTTTAAACAATTTTGTTTTTATGGATATTTTCATATATTTATTATAAAACATATCAGGATACTGGATAATTTTTAGCAATAAAAATGTATGTGTATGGCACAAATGACATTATAGTCCCCATCTCATATTTCCTTAATGTCTCGGTGTTAAACATGTCACATGCATGGGAATATGATATGCAGATGAGGTTAAACATTGTAAAATAAGGCATTGTAAACTCCATATATGGTTATTTCGGGGAGGAGATGAGGTGGAGATGCACGTAGGCAAAATCTTCCCCTGACTGGAATTTATAAAGGGATTTTTGCGCAGGTTCTGGTGTACGCATGGTTTTATAAGTCTGAAAACTTTTGTGCATACACAAAATCTAGCTTTTGTGCCTACGTACACTTTTAGGATGAAATCTACAGAGTTTAATAAATGAGACCCCAGATGCATGTTAAATAATTGCTAAAAGCTTCATTGGCCATAGCTTCAACTTTTCACACACACAAACACAAATAATAATAATAATAATTTCACAGTTTTTTTTATCCTGACACAAAATGACCAGCTAACATTAATTGACTAATAATATCAGCAGCACATGTGAAAGTGTGAATGAGTACTAGTCAGGTGAAATCAGTATCATATTATTTAGATTGTAAGAGCAGACTGATTGCCATAAAAGGAGGGAACAAGCACTTCCAATCATTGTTTTCTTGTTATCAATGGTTTCCTCCAAAAAACGCGTGCAGCCGACATCGCTTTGCATCAAAATGGCCTCACATGCAAGGAAATTGCTACAAAGAATATTGGATCTAAAATAACCATTTACCAGATCATCAAGAACCTCAAGGAGAGAGGTTCGACTGCAGTGAAGAAGTTCTCAGGATGTCCCAGATTGTCCAGCAAGCTGCAGGACTATCTCCTCCTGAGGATTCAGCTACGGAAATCGTGTCACCACCAGTGCAGAGCTTGCTCAGGAATTGCATCAGGTTGGTGTGAGAGCATATGCATGCACAGTGAGGCCAAGACTCAACCAAGGGAGTGGGCTCTCATAATTCTGCCCAAAAACACTGCAGGGCTCCAGACTAACATTTGAGAGCAGTGGCACCAGAGCCACTAAGTTCTACAGATGGTGGCACCAGGAGCAGATTTGGTAGTGCTGGGGGTGATGTGTGGGAGTATTAAAATATAGGTCATTTAATCATAAAATTACTATTGTTTTGCATTAATAAGTGCAGTTACTAATAATATTACATTTTCATTTCTTATTTATTTTTCTTTTGTTTATTGTGATCAGTAAAGCACTAAGCTTGAGTTAATATGCATACAAAATGTACTTATTAACAACAGTAACAGTTGCAAAATCAAATTTTTATATAGAAAATGTATATATTCCACTCTTATTAAATGTACCATTATTCTTCTAGTATATGGAACTGACCAACTTCAGTGATTATGTGTGATTTGGTAGCAAATTGAAGAAAAGTTTGATTTTCAAGCAACTTTGTGACTTTTCTTACTTCATACACAAAAAAGTGTAACATTCTGACAAAATCTGATTCCTTGATGATTTGATGTTTTATAATAGTGATTTTATAATTTCTAAATATAGAGGAAAAAGTAGAAATTAATGACTAATAAGCCAATAAGTGCTCCTCTGCTGGAGTCTACTGGTTATAATTGTTATTTGATGCAACTTGATGTAAATTATTCAACATAGGATTTAGACTGATGGATGGTTAATAAGATGGTGTTTACTTTTTCTGGAGGTCTGTGGGTTTAATTTCATTTCAGTCGCGTTTTAAAATCATTTACGAAACTGCTCCCAGGTGGCGCAAAGGGACGGATTGTGAACTGAATGTAATTGTAAAATGTTGGTTTGTAAACGAGATGAAAGGACGAAGTAAAACAACAATAACATTATAATATAAAATTGTAACATCCTTAAAAACCATTAAAATTTTTTACAGTGAGTTCATTTCAAAATGTGGGATAGTCTTAGGCTAGTCTACGCATCAAAAATTAAAAGAAAGACCTTTACACAAAGACTCTTACTGCATGCTATTGTTATTTAACTGTCATTACATAATAGGCCTATCTATCTATCTAGCTATTATATATATATATATATATATATATATATATTGTGACACGTGTCCCGAGCTCTCATCAGCGTCGCCCTGGAAACCTGCTCCTGCTCCTGCTCGTCACGGGCTGAGCGGCCACACCTGCGGATCATCAAGAGCTGCCTATTTAAGCACAGCAAACGAACACAGAGGTGAGAGATGTCTCCAGGACACTGCACACGGGAGAGCACAACGGACCCACACCGCCACAGCACACAGAGCAAGAGGAACAGAGGAACACAGAGGAAGCTGAGCACCCCGCACCGGACCACCTCATCTCACCGCCTTCTGCCACACTATTTATTAATAAAATCCGCCCTTCGGGGAACTCACCTGTACTTACTCGTCGTGTCCTTCTTCACCCCGCCACACTGGTGGAGAATGCGGGCAGGACAGTGACGAAGACACCGACGACCCCTTCCCACACGGTGTTTCCCCAGCTGGACTGGTTTGATTGTTTTTTTTGGTTTTTCTTTTGCCACACGCCCTGTTGGCTCACGTGTCTTCTCTGGTTTCCCCAGGTGGCGCTCCTCCCCCGGCGATGGAAGAACTCTTGAAGCACCTCACCGAATGAGCATCCGCCAGCAACAAATTATGGGTAACACGCCTCTGTCTAGGCAATTGTAGTGTATTATTTTTTTTTATGAAAGTTGAAATGTTAGGTTTATAATAATGGTATTTTATAATTTCTAAGGGTGTCTGTTTAGAAAGTACACCAGGATTGACTAGGTTTCTAATCCACTCGCTCCTCTGCTGGAGTCTACTGGTTATAATTGTTATTTGATGCAACTTGATGTAAATTATACATACAGTAGGTGGACAACCAGAATGGGTAATACCACCGCGTGTACTGCCGCCGCAGGGCCGTGGGGTTAACTGCAAGTCAGTCGCGTTTTAAAATCATTTACGAAACTGCTCCCAGGTGGCGCAAAGGGACGGATTGTGAAAACTGAATGTAATTGTTAAAATGTTGGTTTGTAAACGAGATGAAAGGACGAAGTAAAACAACAATAACATTATAATATAAAATTGTAACATCCTTAAAAACCATTCGAAAATTTTTATACAGTGAGTTCATTTCAAAATGTGGGATAGTCTTAGGCTACAGTCTACGCATCAAAAATTAAAAGAAAGACCTTTACACAAAGGCTCTTACTGCATGCTATTGTTATTTGGGTTTGTTTTAGGCTAGTCTACGCATCAAAAATTCAAAGAAAGACCTTTACACATATATATATAGTATATATATTGTGGACAAAACGTGTCCCGAGCTCTCATCGTCGCCTCGCCCTGGAAACCTGCTCCTGCTCCCTGCTCGTCACGGGCTGAGCGGCCACACCTGCGGATCATCAAGAGCTGGGCCTATTTAAGCACAGCAAACTAACACAGAGGTGAGAGATGTCTCCAGGACACTGTAGAAGGGGGGGGAGAACGGAGGAACAACGCCGCCAGAGAAAAAGAGAGAGAGGGGAAGAGGGGAACACAGAGGAAGCTGAGCACCCCGCACCGGACCACCTCATCCACGCCTTCTGCCACACTATTTATTAATAAAATCCGCCCTCGGGGAACTCACCTGTACTTACTCGTCGTGTCCTTCTTCACCCCGCCACACTGGTGGAGAATGCGGGCAGGACAGTGACGAAAGACACCGACGACCCCTTCCCACACGGTGTTTCCCCAGCTGGACTGGTTTGATTGTTTTTTTTGGTTTTTCTTTTGTGCACACGCCCTGTTGGCTCACGTGTCTTCTCCTGGTTTTTCCCCAGGTGGCGCTCCTCCCCCGGCGATGGAAGAACTCTTTAAGCACCTCACCGCGGTGAGCATACCGCCAGCAACAAAATTATTGGAGAGCACATGGCCTCTCGGCAAGGGGAAACCGAACGGGGAGCTTGCTTGCGGCTCCGTATATGGCTGCCGGCGCACGTACTCCGCTGCCTTGACCCCCGTGTCCAGGCCACGCAGCTGCTGCCGAGGATGACATCCCACGATGACGTTACCACGTACCTCCAGATGTTTGAGACCGTGGCCACCCGGGAGGCGTGGCCCAAGGCGGAGTGGGCCCGGATCATCGCCCCGCTGCTGACGGGAGAGGCCCAACGGGCTTATTTCACGCTTCCCCCAGAGCTCAACGAGTCTTACGAGGAGTTGAAAAAGGAAATCCTGGGCCGGATGGGGCTCTCACCGTTCAGCGCCGCTCAGCTCTTCAATGAATGGGCCTTCAATCCACGACAGCCGGCCCGAGCTCAGGTGGCCAATCTCTCCCGTCTCGCGCAGCACTGGTTACTGGCCGGGGGTCCCAACGCACACCAGGTAGCGGAGCGTGTTGTCGTGGATCGCCTCCTGCGGGCCCTTCCCCGCCCGCTACGTCAGGCAGCCGGCATGCGGAACCCAGCGAATGTGGACGAGCTGGTGGAGGCCATCGAGCTGGCGGAGGCCACCCAACACCGGGAGGTTGGGGAGAGAGCGCCGCCGTTTCCCCAAAGGGTGGTCCAGGAGCGGATCATCTGTGACCGGTTCCACTGGCCGGGCCTAGAGGCCGAAGTCCGGCGGTTCTGCCAAGCCTGCCCAACCTGCCAGCGGACTTCACCACAGACCCCTCCCCCCAGCCCGCTGATACCGCTGCCCATCATTGAGGTGCCCTTCGAGCGGATTGGGATGGACTTAGTGGGGGCCGATATCCTGCCGAAGTCCGCCCGGGGGCACGAACACATACTGGTCATCGTGGATTATGCCACCCGCTACCCTGAGGCCATCCCCCTCCGCAAGGCCACTACCAAAGCCATCGCCCAGGAACTCTTCCTGCTGTGCAGTCGGGGTCGGCATCCCATCACCAGATACTGACTAACCAGGGCACCCCGTTCATGTCCCGGATGATGGCGGACCTCTGCAAACTCCTGAAGGTCCAGCAACTCCGTACTATGGTGTACCACCCCCAGACCGACGGGCTCGTCGAGCGGTTCAACCAGACCCTGAAACAGATGCTGCGCCGAGTGACGGCCGAAGATAACAGGGACTGGGACAAGATGCTGCCATACGTCCTCTTCGGGGTTCGGGAGGTACCTCAGGCCTCCACCGGCTTCACACCGTTTGAGTTGCTCTTCGGCCGCCAGCCCCGTGGTCTGCTCGACGTTGTCCGAGAGGCCTGGGAACAACAACCAGCCGTACACCGTACCACCGTGGAACACGTGCGGGAGATGCGGGAGCGGATCGACCGAGTCATGCCCATCGTCCCGGGAGCACACTCGTCAAGGCGAACAGGCCCAGCAGCGACATTATAATCGGGCGGCCCAACCACGGGAGTTCCAGCGAGGAGACCATGTCCTGGTTCTGGTCCCTACGGCCGCCTGCAAGTCTTTTTCCACCTGGCAGGGGCCGTACACCATCACCGAAAAGGTCGGCCCCGTTACATACCGAGTGCGGCAGCCGGAGGAAGGACGGAGGAGGGACCCAGCTTTATCACATTAACCTCCTGAAGCGTGGGGCCGGCAGGAACTGGGCCTCAGCTCTCGGCCTACACCAAAGCGACTCCCGTGGTTGTGGACATGGACCCTCAACTCTACGCCGCCCAGAAGACCGAGCTGCAGCACCTGGTCAGTCAGTTTCCGGATGTGTTCTCCCCCCAGCCTGGGCGGACCCACGTTTTGGAACACGACGTCCGCACGCCACCCGGAACCATCGTCCGGCAGCGGCCCTATCGTGTCCGGGAGGCTCGGAGACACGCCATCGAAGAGGAAGTACAGGAGATGTTGAGGTTAGGGGTAATTGAACCATCTCACAGTCCATGGTCCAGCCCCATCGTCATGGTTCCGAAGCCCGACGGCACCCTCCGCTTCTGTAATGACTTCCGCCGCCTCAATGAAGTCTCCGAGTTCGACTGCTACCCCATGCCCCACGTCGATGAGCTGTTCGATCGCCTGGGAAGGGTCTGGTTTATATCAACCCTCGACCTCACGAAGGGATACTGGCAAGTCCCCCTCTCGGAACAGGCTAAGCCGAAGACGGCCTTCTCGACCCCAAATGGACACTGGCAATACCGGGTCCTTCCCTTCGGCCTCCACGGAGCACCGGCCACCTTCCAGAGGCTGATGGACGTCATCCTCCGGCCGCATCAGGCCTACGCGGCGGCCTACATCGACGACGTGGTAATACACTCTGAGACTTGGGAGGACCACCTGGAGCGGCTGCGGAGGGTGCTACTGGAACTACGCCTGGCTGGCCTGACTGCCAACCCCCGGAATGTTTCACCTGGCCCTCCTCGGAAGCAAAGTATCTGTGTGTCTACCAGGTGGGGTCGCGGCCTGTATCAAGACCTCAGGAGAAGAAGGTGGCAGCAATCCTCTCCGCGCCACGGCCCACCTACAAGACGCAGGTACGGGCCTTTTTGGGGTTTGGCAGGATATTACCGCTGTTTTATCCCTAACTTCTCCTCCTTAGCCCTCTCCCCTGACAGATCTGACCAGGAAGGGGCAACCGGAGAAGGTCCCGTGGACCCCCGAGACGGAGGCGGCGTTCCACCGGATAAAGGCAGCCCTCACAACGGAGCCGGTACTCCGAGCACCCGACTTCAACTGTCCCTTCCTGGTGCAGACGGACGCATCCAACACGTGTCCCGAGCTCTCATCAGCGTCGCCCTGGAAACCGAGCAGTCACATCTGCTCCTGCTCGTCACGGGCTGAGCGGCCACACCTGCGGATCATCAAGAGCTGCCTATTAAAGCACAGCAAACGAACACAGAGGTGAGAGATGTCTCCAGGAGAGCCAGCTAATCCTAACTGTCTGTCTTGCTTTCAGAGAGCAATGTGTGACCGCCAGCCCCACCACACAAGGGAGAGCACAACGGACCCACACCGCCACAGCACACAGAGCACAGAGGAAGCTGAGCACCCCCGCACCGGACCACCTCATCTCACCGCCTTCTGCCACACTATTTATTAATAAAATCCGCCCTTCGGGGAACTCACCTGTACTTACTTGTCGTGTCCTTCTTCACCCCGCCACAATATATATACACACACACATACACACGGATTAAAAGCTAAATGTTTTCATTTCGGTTCATTCTTGGTTTAAAAAAATTAATAATAAAAAATCTTCTGGTTCCATATGAAGAGCGAAATGAGAACGGTCCAGCATTTAGAAATAATTCTTATTAACTCTGTTATTATTCTTGATTTTTCAAACTGCTAACAGTTTGCATTTTCGAATTATGCCTTTACTGTGTGACCTAAAATTTTGTATTTTCTGTTTCAGCTGTTTGATCGCGGTGCTGCCTCACGCACACATATTCATTGGAAACAGCAGCTGTTAACCGTGCCATCCGAGCGAGCAGCGGTCCACTTTGCCATATTTTTGCTCATTATGATTTTTTTTCCATCGATACTGAAACACGCGTGAAATACAAAGCCTATTTTACCTAATGAATAATAGTTAAGCTTCAACTGGGCAACATCACGAATATGGAAACGTTTGGATTTGTCCCGAATGAGAGAGGCCAACCTTACCTATGTTTCGCTTTAAATTATTATTAATTTATTTTTTGTTTGTTTATATCTAAGCCTATATTATTATATACTGCAATTATATTTATCCATTAGACTTACATATTTTTAATTCTTGTTCTGTTCTGATAAATTTGTTAAATTTAAGGGATTTTTTGTAAAGTGAAGGGATCTAAAAATATCCTGTTGGTACATTAGCCTATAACATTTATTAGACCTGCCGTTGTTATTTCTGAATGTAATAAAATGCAGCTTATACATGACATTTTTTCCCTCTCACAAACGTAATTTATTTTTTAGCGTGTTTTTTTTTTTTTTTTTTTTTTTTAAATGCAGAAAATTAAAATAGGCGATTAATCGGTTAAAATTTGTTACTGTGGGTAAAAAAAAAAAAAAAAATTACATTATATACTTAGGAACAGAGTCTGGGCCTAATCTAGGGCTATGTTGTTAACTATTTACAAGTTTCATGTATGTTTTTATCCATTTTTTTTTTTTTTTTTTTTTTCATTGCATCTGAAAATTACTTTGTGCATGCACATTCACTCCTCGTGCTCTGGAGCAGAACCTGCCTCCCGCGTTGCTCAGCTGTGGACGATTTAAAAATGTTTGATATAAAGGTTGCTGTCCCATTTTATACACAAATTGTTCATTTAAAAAAATCTAATTATATTGTTAGTTTTATGCTAACATGCAATCAAGGTCTTCGGATACTATATAAGTTACAAGTTCATTAAGGCTATTTAACATACACTGTGACATTTTACCATTTCAACTTATAAACTCCTTAAGATTTTAAAGTCAGTTTAATAGTATTAAGTTGAATCTAGTATAAAAAAAGGTTTTAACTGGTTAAATTATTTCTATGAATTAATAATATGTTATAGTGTTGTCAAAAGACCCGGTACTTCGGTACCAAGTTGGTATTAAAAAAATGAAAATGTCACGGTACCAGGTTTCTTTAAGTACCGGTGGTAACGAGTACCCGGTCAACCCGGTACTTGACGCATACAGCGCTATGATTTCCGCGAAGCAGAAAACGGAATCTCAAAATCCAGTCATGAAAATGAAATTTACATTTTAATATGGACAGTCACGCAATTTGTCAAAGTTAGCATAAATTAATCAAATCAAATCTCCATGTGGACCAGTATCTGTAAATGTTAAGCGCAAAAGTTGGTTGAAATATGAATCCTGCATGTTCTGCACGTCTCTGTGTGAATGAATGAATGGCAGAGACGTGCGGTTTTGTTTACTACATAGACTGAAGTGCGTGGCGCTTGCAGTAATTTCAGCATCTGCCGTCTCAATGAGGACATAAATACATAAAACAACATCACCAGAACTGTTCTGAGTCACTTCACAAGCATTTTACCGTTTCATTTGAGTAAAACCAGTGTCAATTTAAAGGTATTCACGGCAACCCAGGGTTTCCCACACAGTGATTTATTACAATATGAAAACTGACCGCCACAAATAGATTTTCCAAAAGGCTTTGACTTCATTGAATAAACATGAGCACTTCACGTTTCAAAATCAAAAACCGATGCGGGTGTTTTTATATCACTGTATTTCAGAAGGAAACCGACTGTATTTAGAACATTTTCAATTTCATTTTCATTTCATTTTGCATGTAATGCTTGATAAGACAGTGTTTGTGAACTCACGCGCTGCTTTGCAGCCATTAGAATCCTGTATCTCTCCCGCTCTTAAAGCGCCTCCTGCTGGCAGAAAATGAATTTGCATATATATGTATATATGGGGGCGAGGGAGTGCTGCCACAAATAGAGTGTAAGGCTGTGGGAAACACTGCAACCCGTCTAGTGGTGGGCATAGATTAATTTTTTTAATCTAGATTAATCTCACTGTAATCTTGGAATTATTCTAGATTAATCTAAATTAAAATGGCTCATTTGAATTCTTCCGAAGGCATTCAAATTATGTTCAATAAGATGTACTTGTTAGTACTGATAGAGCTGTGCTGCACTCAAACATAGTAATTTGACGACGACTCTTCCCCTGCGCTACATTGCTTGGCCCGGCATCTTCCGCATTAGCTAAGGGATGCTTTGCGTTTAGGTGGTACTCGAGACTGGAAGAACTCCTACAGTAAACTAATTCCGCATTGCACAAATTGCAAACAATCTTACGCCTGTTTCACACATACTCCGTCTGGAGTGCGTATGCGTTGCATTTTTTTATTTTTATTTTTTTTACACCCATGTTAACGGATTCCAGCGTTCACGCGGTTGTGGTGCGTCAGTGCATTCCAGGAGCGGTGCGTCTGCAGCAGTGCAGCGATCTTTAACGTCTCGAGTCAATTTTTACTTTGCTGCATGCGCTGAATTAAAATGACAGCGCATTGTTCGTGGTAAAAATTAACATGGATTGACACGGAAATGCAGTAATTTATACTAATTAAAGCCTACTGTGTTTCACATGCAACACATGGGTTTTTGGCTAGGTTTAAAACAAGAAAAAGAGCACCTTGAGATAAACGAGGCAACATGATATAGGCCTATGCACTTTTATGGAAGCAGAAAAACAAAGTTCATTAAGAACCGTGCGATTGCTTGTAATAAAGATTTAAATGCAAAAGGCACAAGAGTCGACTGTTTCTGTCAGTGGTGCTTTAATTTTAAATATTTGCGATATCCCAACAAGAAAAGTAGGCTAATTGTTGTGTTTAAATGTTTTGCAGCTTGCTTGAGCAGCTTATTATACAAACCTAAAAGTCAAATGCATGAATAATGTTGTTTATATTTATTAAGTTTAAACTAATGTCTATGATTATGAAAGATTGTTACTGTTCTGTGATAAGAGTCACATTATTTATTTATTTATTTTTTTTTTTTACATGGTTTGAAATATAGAATAATGAACAAATGTTGTGTTTGTGGACTAAACAGCCGCAGATCAGTAGCGGACTGCAAACGCGTCCTGTGTGAAGGCACAATGAGTCCGTGCTGCTTCTGCACCACACACACACGGACTGCATACGCACTGCAGACGGAGTATGTGTGAAACAGGCGTGAGTCTTGTCGAGTTTTTTTTTGGGAAGCTTGGTAATTTCACAGTAGGCATACACACGGGTTCGAAGACTCGTTCTCGCCTCCTACAGTGCAATTAGTCTAGGTATACATCCGCGCTAAACTATCACGGTGAAAGTCATCATAGCTTGCGTAGTATAGACCCAGCTCCCAACCCAACTTTGAGAATAGATAAATGGCGATATTTTTTTATCGCCCGATAAGAGTCTCACGTTAACGCAGCACGTTAACGCCGATAACGGCCCACCACTAAACCCGTCAAAATAAAAGTTCATTTTTTCATAAAGGCATTGTGCTAGAAATATTATTATTATTTAGTAGAATGTACGTGATACTGCTACTACTGTTGAAAAATGTAATAAAATTTTTTTTTTTAAAGAAATAAATCACACAATATTTCTTCCATGTTTTAATTTTAATAGCAAATCCCCTTTATTTAACAAAAAATAAAATGTTTAAATTTCATTAATTAAAAGACAAATGAAATTTGGGTGAAACTTGTTCACTGTTTTTCATAAATATATTACTTGTAGAAAAACTTTAAACACAATTGTAAATAAGTATAAAAAAATGGCATTGGTTTTATTTTTAGTGATAAAAAGTGTGTGCTTTTTTTTTTTTTTTTTTAAATTAGCATATTTTTGTGTTTTGCTTTGGTACCGAAATTGGTACCGAGAACCGTGGATTTTCACTGGTATCGGTACCGAATACTGAAATTTTGGTACCGTGACAACACTAATATGTTATCATGACTTTTTCATCATATCATTTTTTACGAGCTGTATTCGTTTTCCATTTCGGAAACCAAGCACACACTTTTTTTTTTTCACTTTTATAATCGCTCGCATATCTCCTACAACCAGGGTTTTTTTTTTGTTTTTTTGAGGAAGATGCCACTGTCAGGGGAGTCAAAATATAATTACATCATCATTACAGTTGCCAATTAACTTCAGAAATGGAAAATAAGGGCTAATTGAGACTATTTCTTTTATTCTTTATTTATAATGGGTAACACTTTAGAATAAGGTTCCATTAGTTAATGTTAGTTAATGTATTAATTAACATGAACAAACAATGAACAATACATTTATTACTGTATTTATTAATCTTTGTTAAAGTTAATTAATGAAAATGCAGTTATTCACTGTTAGTTCATACTAATTCACAGTGCATTAACTAATGTTAACAAGCACAACTTTTGATTTGAATAATGATTTGAATTATTATTAACTAAGACTAATAAATGCTGTAGAAGGATTGTTCTTGCTTAGTTCATGTTAACTAAAGTATTTAACTAACATTAACTAATGGAACCTTATTATAAAGTGTTACCTTATAATGTTTATTCTTGTAAAAAATAAGGGAAAGAATAAGGGACGATCCAAATATTTGTAATGATATAGGCCTATATCTGCCTGGGATTTTTAAAGCATAACAACTGAAGGTCTATGAAACGTTAGTCAATAAAGCATTTTTTAAACAATGGCACTTATAATTTTGAACTAAAATATTATTTTAACCATATAGCCTGTGAATAAACAAAATGCATACTTTTCAATGAAAGAACACTTGGAGAGTGTAGGTTGCTTCTGGTGTTTGGATTTGTACTTCAGTATAATGAGGTCCAAGTTTAAGAATAGCCTACACTATGTTTTCTCTCTCTCTCTCTCTCTATTTAACAGCATTAATTTATAATGAAATACGTTTTCCTTCAGGTAGGCTGAATGTTTTCCTGCCTTGCTAAATGTTGGGCTCATGATCAATAAGTTGTATTCGCCTCAAACTGATTCTGTAAAATCAAAACTTGCGGAGGTTGAAGGGTGCAGTTAGTGCGAGTCGCGCTCGCTGTGAAGCGGGAAGGAAATGGAAAATGCCCACAAGGAGGCTGGAGAACTGGAAGTGTGCGCAGAACTGCCAGACCAACTGGACCAGCAAGTGACAGCAGATGAAGAGGACAAGGAGCTACAGGAGGAAGTGGAAAACTTCAAGAGGCCTTTACAAAACCTGCACAGACACTGAGCATAGAAAGCAGCTGGGATAGAAGCCAGAGAAGCTCCAACAGGCTGAAACTCTCTTAAGTAATGGCCCTGGTGAATCGAAACAACGCCTGTGAATGCCACCTGCAAGCAGCCCAAGCTGAAACCCAAGTCCTTGGCTCAGCAACAAGACAACCCAAATACCAATCGGGTAAAGTCAAACAAAGCCAAGGTGACCTCAGTGTCACGAATGAACTGAAATATGCTTGCAGACCACAAGGTGAACAGACTGGAAAAACACTACACAGAATTTTCCCTGACAAAGCAGGCCCAGGCCCCCCAGTCAAGAGTCCAAACCTGCGAGGAGGGGGGGCGGGGGCGAGAGCCCACTGTTCACACTTCACACATCCCCAGCCACAGTGGGGGGGGGGGGGGGGGGGGGCAACGTCCCTTCCAGAGGATCACTGCAGACACAAACAATGTCGACCTAAATACTGCAAAAGGCCACAACACTTGCCTACTTGCAAAACGGGGACTTTTATGCTTGAACTCTGCCAATGTGACGGCACAAGACAGACTATGTGCTCAGGATCACCCTCAGCCTCGAGGCACACAACATCCTGTACCAGCAGACTGAAACTGTCAAAGCGGATTGCAAAAACTACAACTACGAGTCTACTACAATGAGTGTACGGCAATTGACAGAACAGGCAACAAGGGAGGAACGTTTCAACTCCAGAACCTTCCCTCCACCTGAAGTCTGCAGTACGTTGGCCTACAGAGAACACAGCGCTGCCTCCATAGAGACTGTTAACCCTCTGGAGTCGATTAACGTGTATACGTGTTTTGGGGTATTTTCTCCTGATAACCCCGAAAAGAACTTAAATGACACTTTCAGTTTTGATCGTACAGATAAGAGCAATACATCAATCGAATCTGTAAAGGGTCTACTTTTTTTTGTATACAGACATAATAACAACAAAACTTTGTGCACTTATATAATAAAGATAACAAACCAGGAGTGCTGTCTGCAGCCTTTGTCTGCGCTTATCTTCAGTTACAAACGTGTCATTAAAATGAACTGTAACTCAGTGAATACTCAACACAGAGACATGAGAGAGATATCTATAGAAAGCCTGACATGTTTACTTTTAAACTAAACAAGCGCTGCCGAAAACAAATATTCTGTGATAAAGTAATCCATATGAAAACAACGCGAATGTCCGTTTTTCACGTCTCCCTTCATTATCTTCTAATGTGACCACGCCCCCGCGCTGAACGCGCTTGAGATGATAATGTTTCACTGAAGCATGCAGCTTTTGAATACGCCCACACAACAGAAGACAACGCAGCGAGATTGTTCTTCAAGTTTTTTTATTTTACTGTTTGCTTCGCGATGAGAGGAATAAGACATAATTCACCCCAAAAAAGATGTGATGCGGTTGAGGATTTGAGATTTGGATTTCCTCAGAAAAAAAGAATGAAGCACTTTATTCAGCAGAGATCATAAACATGAGTAAGTCTCTTTTTTTTATATATACTTGTACTAGTTTTCACATAACGTGTTAACATTTTACTAGTTAGACTTTTTCCAAAGACTTTTTCCAAACTATAATTCCTGACTTAATGTATAATCAAGTGAAATATTATGAAGTTTCAATAACAAATATACACTACTATACCATTCAAAAGCTTGATGTAAATAATATAAATGTACCAATAAATGTAACTGTAACAAATGTAATAAACAATGCTGTTCTTTCAATTTACCCCCCCTAAAAAACCTGAAAAAAATATTCTCAGCTCTTTTCAACATTAATAATAATAATAATAATAATGATAATAATAACAATAAATGTTTTTTTTTTGTAGAAAATAAGATTGTTAAAAGGATTTCTGAAGGATTGTGTGACTGGAGTAATGATGCAAAAAATTCAGTTTGAAAGTCAGCTTTAATTGTTCCTAATAAACTGTTTAACTGCACTCACAAGTGAATATTAAATATTCATATTATATTGTGGGATAATTAAATATATTCTAAATAAACTACAAACATAAAATTATATACATTTATTTTGTCCTCACATTCTTTCTTGTAACTCATCCCTCTCAGTGACACAGCTGACTGAATGGCTCATTATGCAGCTCATTATGCAGGCCTTTGTCTTCTCAGGGTGTTAATTCATGATAGTTGACGCCTACTCGCATATGACTTTTACCAACAAAAAGTGTCTTAGAAAATTTAAATCAATATATTGTTTTCTGTAAGTGAGTAAACAAGATGATTTTCACATCATTTAGAAAAAAAAATTCTAGGCTACAAGCTCCAGTTCTCAAAAGTCTCGGTAACCAATTTTCTGTATGTGTTTTATTGCCTTATTCAAGTGATTTAACATTTTTAGTTTTTCACTAACCACGCATAACATTTTTTTTCTCAAAAACACAATCATGTACATACATGCTGCTCACATATTATTATAGCCCAGTTTGTGCTGATTACAGTGAGATTAGACTTTAGCCATTTAGATATTTATAAGAAACTGAAAAAAGCACAAATGTCAGGGCATGACAAAACTTCTCCAGGCCCCAAAATACCCTTAGACTCCAGAGGGTTAAACCTCTCGGTTTGCCTAAGCTAAATATCTCTACTATGTGAGCCTAAAATGCATCATACTATTTGAACCATAGTTTGGGTTACCAGATAACCAGTTAAACACTCCATTAATAAATTATGCAAATAAGGTGTCATTGAGACAAAGAAACACTTTCCCGCTGTAACTATATGCCTTGTTATTGGTCAATCCAACCAAAAGGGGTGTTACTGGGAAACCAGATAAAACCTCTTCCTCACCCAAAAGGTTTCTCTCTTAACTCTCCTAACTTGCGGTTCCCTGGGGACACACATCACCTTGGACATCTCGCAACTCCCCTTCCGGGGGGAGTCCGATCTTCTGGCAGTTTTCAGCAACTTTGTTGATTCACTTTGGAGCAGTCAACCCATGGATGAAATGACGAAGGTTTCACGCCTAACAGGATTCAACAGGAATCTACGCATTATACATGCACCGGGACACTTTACTCAGCAACTTCAGAACCAATGCAAGTAACCGCTTGTTAACTATTTAGATGCGCTTTTAGGCTTTGACCCCTTTTAATTAAGGTGATGAGATTCTTTGATTGTTCTTAACAGGTTGTGATTTAGTTTATGAGTAAATACTGCCATGACTCTCCACTCTCTTTGGCGTGAGCACTCACTCGCTCGCTCTCTCACTCTCTGCAGTGCTCTCTCTCTCTCTCTCTCTCTCTCTCTCTCTCTCTCTCTCTCTCTCTCTCTCTCTCTCTATATCCATGCCTTCCTTGCGTTGGCATCTATGTTTAATGTGTGTATGTTTATGTCTAGTCAGATGTTGCATGTTCCCCTGTAGTGTAGTTTAATTAACACCCATATGTATTCACACTTGGTTGTCTGTGTTTGCTGCTCACAGGACGAGGTCACTTTAACGTTCCGGTTTCGTTACATGCTCTGGGAGCAATGTATTAGTAGTAAAATTATTTTTCGTGGTCAGAGAAATTATTTTACTTAGAGTCAATAAACGATTAACACTGTCCGCCCTGCGGACGAACAAATCATTTTATTGTACTATTAATGATATAATGCTACAAGTAATTCCTGAAGATGAATGTAGTTAATAATAACCCGTTATGATTAATTATGTACATCTCACTTTGAGCTAATTTGTTACACTATTGACCTATTGTAATGAAACTGGTGGTCAAAATATTCCTTGGTTCATGCCGACAACATACATATCAATTATGTCATAATAAGCCGAACTTCCTGTCGGCCATTTTGATTTATGTTGAAAACCAACTTTTTTGCACAACCGTTGGTTTTATTTTGGCCATGATGGAGTCATATATTTTTATTATTGTGTTGTAAAAAAGTTATGGATTTTGTCTCGATAGAAGAAACCGCTTTTGTACAACGCTGCTATAAACTTTAGGCACGGTGCCAAAATGACTCTAAGGCTATATCTCTTCAAAGCTTTGACATAATAACAAACTTTGTGTATGCCATTGTCACCTCAAACCTCACACACCAAAACTATTTGATTACAGCGCCACCTGTTGGTCAAAAGTGATAAGCCATTTAATCATACTATTAGTGGTTGTATTTATGATTTTTCAGCCATTTCAATTACAATCATCCTAAAATGGCTTAAATTACTCATTTCTGCAGTTGGTCTGATGCTCCATGCCATGCTTAGCTCCTCAACTTGCCTCTGGAGTGCTTGGCCCCGTAATTGCTGCTTGCAGCTATATTTAGGGGCCAAGCACCGAAGGTGCTTAGGCACCTATTGTATCCATTAGTGTGATTTTTTTCTTCCGCCGCAAGTCTATGGCAGCCATAGAACCGATTTCGGGAAAGTTGTGAAATTTGGCACACTGATAGAGGACAGTGTCAACATTAAACATAGCAAATTTGGTGTCTCTAATTCCAACTCTTTAGCACCACCACTTGTCCAAACTTTCAATTTCTTTATGCTAATAACTTTTGAACCGTAAACCACAAAATTAAAATTATTTTTTCCTCTGATTCCTTGGCTCATGCCGAGTCGAAAGGACACCAAAATTAAAAAATCGTAAGGTTTAGTTTTTTCGCTATTTTCAATTGTTCGTAAAAACTACTTTTTCGAACTCGTCCTAGGCCATTGAACCGATTGTCACGAAAATTGAACCAGATCATCTTCAGACCACACTGGCAAAAAGTTATGGAATTCAAGTTGATTAGGCATATTGTTTCCGAATAGCACGTGAACGAATTCTACGAAAGGCATGCATAAGTGGACGTGAGGCTATATCTCCGCAATGGTTCGGCCTATTGAGACCAAACTTGGTGTGTGTTATAATAAGCATGACCTGAGACTACCTGCAGTGTTACGGCGCTGTGCCCCCTAGTGGTCAGGAGATATGAAAAATGCATATTTTTCCTCATAACTTCTGAATGCTTTGGCAAAAAAAAATCACAAAACTGGTCTCATTAGATTTGGTGCATCATGCCGAATTGAATGATATCCAGTTTTCCCATGTCAGCCATTTTGGGCGTTGGCCATTTTAAATTATGTTCTAAAATGCTGTATTTTACGAACGCATTGGTGTATCTTTATGAAAATAATTACAAAAATCATCAGCTCCATACCCTCATGATACTCAAAAATTTTGGGGGCAGCGCCACCTTGTGGTCAAAAGTTATGATGAAATTTAGAAAAATGCTAATAACTTTTGCTTACATCAAACTATTGTAATTGGACTGATGTTGATAGATTCCTTGGATCATGCCGAGAACATCGATACCAATTATGCCAAAATTGGCCATACTTCCTGTCCGCCATTTTGATTCATGTTGAAAATCTACTTTTTCGAACTCCTCCTAGACCGTTAGTCCGATTTTCACCAAATTTGCCTCGGATCATCTTCAGAGTGTGCTGACAAAAAGTTATGGATTTTGTGTTGATATACGAAATGGTTTTCGTTTAGCGCATCAACGAATTTGTTCGTAAGATGCCAAAATACATCTGAGGCTGTATCTCTGCAAAGCTTTGACATATTTGCACCATTCTTTGTATGTGCCATTGTCACCTCACACTGACCATGCCACATCAACTTGGTAACAGCGCCACCTATTGTTCAAGAGTAATAAACCATTCATTAACCATTAATAATTACACTTATAAAAATGCTAGTAACTTTTTAGTGCATTAGCCTATTGCAATGAAACTGGTCTCAAAATATTCCGTGGCGTATGCCGACAACATAGATACCAAATATGCCAGAGTAAGCTGAACTTCCGGTCCGCAATTTTGATTTATGTTGAAAACCTGCTTTTTCGAACTCCTCATCAACCGTTTGTCCAATTGTCGCCAAAATCAAGTTAGATGATCTTCAGACTGTGCTGACAAAATGTTATGGATTTTGTGTTGATAGACAAAACCGTTTTCGCATACCACAGCGACAAATTTCAGGCATGATGCCAAAATAAAAACTTCAGCCTGTATCTCTGCAATGCTTTGGCATACTGACACCAAACTTTGTGTGTGCCATTGTCACCTCACACAGAACACACCAAAATGATTTGATTACAGCGCCACCTGTTGGTCAAAAGTGATAAGTCATTTAATCATAATACTAGTGCTTGTATTTATGATTTTTCCGCTATTTCAATTACAATCATCCTAAAATTGTGAAAATCTCTGCACAGCAAATTATCCAGTGTTGAAATCCTAGTGTTGAGGACTTTTAGAGTAAAGTGTTAAAGTTGTGGTGTTGAATTTTAAAGGATTAACACTAGCTAGTGTAAACAGCCCCCTCTGGCCGGTGTTAATACGCAGAGTTACCTTTATTAACCCTCTGGAGTCGATTAACGCGTATACGCGTTTTGGGGTATTTTCTCCTGATAACCCCGAAAAGAACTTAAATTACACTTTCAGTTTTGATCGTACAGATAAGTGCAATACATCAATCGAATCTGTAAAGGGTCTACTTTTTTTTTGTATACAGACATAATAACAACAAAACTTTGTGCACTTATAAAATAAAGATAACAAACAAGGAGTGCTGTCTGCAGCCTTTGTCTGCGCTGGTCTTCAGATACAAATGCGTCATTAAAATGAACTGTAACTCAGTGAATACTCAACGAAGAGACATGAGAGAGATATCTATAGAAAGCCTGACATGTCTACTTTTAAACTAAACAAGTGCTGCTGAAAACAAATATTCTGTGATAAAGTAATCCATATGAAAACAACGCGATGTCCCCGTTTTCACGTCTCGCTTCATTATCTTCTAATGCGACCACGCCCCCGCGCCGAGCGCGCTTTTGAGATTCAAATGTTTCACTGAAGCGCGCGGCTTTTGAATACGCCCACACAACAGAAGACAACGCAGCGAGACTGTTCTTCAAGTTTTTATTATTTTACTGTTTGCTTCGCGATGAGAGGAATAAGACATAAATCACCCCAAAAAGATGTCATGTGGTTGAGGATTTGAGATTTGGATTTCCTCAGAAAAAAGAATGAAGCACTTTATTCAGCAGAGTTCATAAACATGAGTAAGTCTCTTTTTTAATTTATTTATATACTTGTACTAGTTTTCACATAACGTGTAAACATTTTACTAGTTAGACTTTTTCCAAAGACTTTTTCCAAACTATAATTCCTGACTAAATGTATAATCAAGTGAAATATTATGAAGTTTCAATAACAATATACACTACTATACCATTCAAAAGCTTGATGTAAATAATATAAATGTAACAATAAATGTAACTGTAACAAATGTAACAATCATTGCTGTTCTTTCAATTTACCCCCCCTAAAAAATCTAAAAAAAATATTCTCAGCTCTTTTCAACATTAATAATAATAATAATAATAATAATAATAATAATATATAATAATAATAATAATAATAATAATGATAATAATAACAATAAATGTTTTTTGTAGAAAATAAGATTGTGTAAAAGTATTTCTGAAGGATTGTGTGACTGGAGTAATGATGCAAAAAAATCAGTTTGAAAGTCAGCTTTGATTTTTCCTAATAAACTGTTTAACTGCACTCACAAGTGAATATTAAATTATGTTGTGGGATAATTAAATATATTCTAAATAAACTACAAACATAAAATTATATAGATTTATTTTGTCCTCACATTCTTTCTTGTAACTCATCCCTCTCAGTGACACAGCTGACTGAATGGCTCATTATGCAGCTCATTATGCAGGCCTTTGTCTTCTCAGGTGTGAATTCATGATAGTTGACGCCTACTCGCATATGACTTTTACTAACAAAAAGTGTCTTAGAAAATTTAAATCAATATATTGTTTTCTGTAAGTGAGTAAACAAGATGATTTTCACATCATTTAGAAAAAAAAATTCTAGGCTACAAGCTCCAGTTCTCAAAATTCCTGGGAACCAATTTTCTATATGTGTTTTATTGCCTTTTTTCAAGTGATTTAACATTTTTTAGTTTTTTCACTAACCACGCATAACATTTTTTTTCTCAAAAACACAATCATGTACATACATGCTGCTCACATATTATTTTAGCCTAGTTTTGTGCTGATTACAGTGAGATTAGACTTTAGCCATTTAGATATTTATAAGAAACTGAAAAAAGCACAAATGTCAGGGCATGACAAAACTTCTCCAGGCCCCAAAAATACCCTTAGACTCCAGAGGGTTAACACTGTTGAGTGTTAATAGTCACATCCGGGACATTTTCTCGTGTGCGCGCCTGAACCATCTGAAATATTTTTTCACAGACGCCATTTTCTTTGCTCACGATGCGGCTCATATGAGAATGGAATTCAGCGAAATAAATTGTATAATCTTAGTCATAAAATGTGTTTTGTAATATCATATCGTTTTATAACGACATTTATTTGCTGTGTGCACAAACGTTTCTCAAGGACATTTCCTTTCACTCACGATGCGGAACATACGAGGACGTCATTTACTCCAAAACTTTTTTCTCAAGAGAGATATTTTCTTCCACTCACGATGGGGAAAATGTGGGGAATCTGTTTCTTATCAAAGGAAAACACCATAAGTAAGTGTTTTACCTCGTTAACATGTATTTTATAAGATGATATTTCTTTATGGTGATATTTAAATGCTGTGCGCGCCTAAACGAGCCTAACCATCTCTCACAGATTTGAATTGCTATGCAGTGCAGACCATGATGCAGACGCGGGTTACTTAGAGAAGGGAGAGACCAGAAGTAAGCTTTTTACCTCATTTAAAATATCTATTTTATAACATCATATTGATTAATAGCGACATTAATATGTTGTGCGCTCCTACACTTTCCTCAGAGAGATCTTTTCTTTCACTCGCGAAGCGGAGCAGACGGGGAAGTTGGTTTAAACAAGGAAAACACCGAAAGTAAGTGTTTTACTTCATTTACTATATGTATTTCATAACATAATATTATTTAGTAATGATATTTGTATGCTGTGCATGCCTAGACGATCTGAAATATTTCTCACAGATTAAATTTGATGTCAAATCAAACCACTGTAAACGGCACAAATCTAAAATAGCAATATCAGTAACGTTAACGGTTTCTTGCTTGTCTTGTGAACAAATTTTGTCATTATATTAAGCATCAATTTAATGAGTTTTCATAATGTTGATGTGTCAATATATTGGATTTGAGCTATTTTTCCATATATATGTATGTATGTGTATGTTTCATATTTCAGATATTTTCTTATATATTCATTTGTATATACTTGAAAATAACTTTTCAATATACTCAAACTCTCTATACTTCATGAGTTAAATTGTTCACCATTCAAAGTGAATTTGTGCCCTCACAAGACTTGGAATATGACACATGGGTAGCATGAACTACAGATTAGATATGATTTTTTTGGTATGCTTGTACTGTCTTTTATTCATGTGCTGTCCCATTTTTGTGCATTCATTTTGATAGACAGAGCCCTGCCTCAGCACAATGAGATCAGCATGGAATTCAGGAATCACAACCTATTTTCCAGTAAGTCAGACTTTCTTTTTACGACAAAAATATATACATTTACAGTGAGTTAAATGCTTTTACTTAAAGGGTTATAGTTTCTCACTGCAACTGCTTTTCCTAGTTGAGTTAGATTGAATTTCATGTTGAAAATCTACTTTTTCGAACTCCTCCTAGACCGTTAGTCCGATTTTCACCAAATTTGACTCAAATCATCTTCAGAGTGTGCTGACAAAAAGTTATGGATTTTGTGTTGATATACGAAATGGTTTTCGTTTAGCGCATCAACGAATTTGTTCGTAAGATGCCAAAATACATCTGAGGCTGTATCTCTACAAAGCTTTGACATATTTGCACCATTCTTTGTATGTGCCATTGTCACCTCACACTGACCATGCCACATCAACTTGGTAACAGTGCCACCTATTGTTCAAGAGTAATAAACCATTCATTAACCATTAATAATTACACTTATAAAAATGCTAGTAACTTTTTAGTGCATTAGCCTATTGCAATGAAACTGGTCTCAAAATATTCCGTGGTGTATGCCGACAACATAGATACCAAATATGCCAGAGTAAGCTGAACTTCCGGTCCGCAATTTTGATTTATGTTGAAAACCTGCTTTTTCGAACTCCTCATCAACCGTTTGTCCAATTTTCGCCAAAATCGAGTTAGATGATCTTCAGACTGTGCTGACAAAATGTTATGGATTTTGTGTTGATAGACAAAACCGTTTTCGCATACCACAGCGACAAATTTCAGGCATGATGCCAAAATGACACTTCAGCCTGTATCTCGGCGATGCTTTGGCATACTGACACCAAACTTTGTGTGTGCCATTGTCACCTCACACAGAACACACCAAAATGATTTGATTACAGTGCCACCTGTTGGTCAAAAGTGATAAGTCATTTTAATCATAATACTAGTGCTTGTATTTATGATTTTTCCGCTATTTCAATTACAATCATCCTAAAATTACTGTAATTGTGAAAATCTCTGCACAGCAAATTATCCAGTGTTGAAATCCTAGTGTTGAGGACTTTTAGAGTAAAGTGTTAAAGTTGTGGTGTTGAATTTTAGAGGATTAACACTAGCTAGTGTAAACAGCCCCCTCTGGCCGGTGTTAATACGCAGAGTTACCTTTATTAACACTGTTGAGTGTTATTAGTCACATCCGGGACATTTGCTTGTGTGCGCGCCTGAACCATCTGAAATATTTTTTCACAGACGCCATTTTCTTTGCTCGCGTTGCAGCTCATATGAGAACGGAATTCGGCGAAATAAATTGTATAATCTTAGTCATAAAATGTGTTTTGTAATATCATATCGTTTTGTAACAATATTTATTTGCTGTGTGGACATACGTTTCTCAAGGACATTTCCTTTCACTCACGATGCGGAACAGACGAGGACGTCATTTACTCCAAAACTTTTTTCTCAAGAGAGATATTTTCTTCCACTCACGATGGGGAAAATATGGGGAATCTGTTTCTTATCAAAGGAAAACACCATAAGTAAGTGTTTTACCTCGTTAACATGTATTTTATAAGATGATATTTCTTAATGGTGATATTTAAATGCTGTGCGCGCCTGAACGCGCCTAACCGTCTCTCACAGATTTGAATTGCTATGCAGTGCAGACCGTGATGCAGACGCGGGTTACTAAGAGAAGGGAGAGACCAGAAGTAAGCTTTTTACCTCATTTAAAATATCTATTTTATAACATCATATTGATTAATAGCGACATTAATATGTTGTGCTCTCCTACACTTTCCTCAGAGAGATCTTTTCTTTCACTCGCAAAGCGAAGCAGACGGGGAAGTTGGTTTTAACAAGGAAAACACCGAAAGTAAGTGTTTTACTTCATTTACTATATGTATTTCATAAAATAATATTATTTAGTAATGATATTTGTATGCTGTGCATGCCTAGATGATCTGAAATATTTCTCACAGATTAAATTTGATGTCAAATCAAACCACTGTAAACGGCACAAATCTAAAATAGCAGTATCAGTAACATTAACGTTAACTGTTTCTTGCTTGTCTCGTGAACAAATTTTGGCATTATATTAGGCATTAATTTAATGAGTTTTCATAATGTTGATGTGTCAATATATTGGATTGGAGTTATTTTTCCATATATATGTATGTATGTGTATGTTTCATATTTCATATATTATATATTCATTTGTATATACTTGAAAATAACTTTTCAATATACTCAAACTCTCTATACTTCATGAGTTAAATTGTACACCATTCAAAGTGAATTTGTGCCCTCACAAAACTTGGAATATGACACATGGGTAGCATGAACTACAGATTAGATATGATTTTTTTTTTGGTATGCTTGTACTGTCCTTTATTCATGTGCTGTCCCATTTATGTGCATTCATTTTGATAGACAGAGCCCTGCCTCAGCGCAATGAGATCAGCATGGAATTCAGGAATTGCGACCTATTTTCCAGTAAGTCGGACTTTCTTTTTACAACAAAAATATATACATTTACAGTGAGTTAAATGCTTTTACTTAAAGGGTTATAGTTTCTCACTGCAACTGCTTTTCCTAGTTGAGTTAGATTGAATTGCTTTGCTAATAGATTCTCATGAACGCATTCATGCACAGAGACCAACAGTTAGGTAAATAAATGATGACATCATTTTTTATTTTTGGGGGCGAAATAAGCACTTGAGGGGTAAACGGACTGAATGAGCCGTCCCTCCGCCAACCTGGGAACGCTCCCTACTTCGCACCAGGCCCCGAATCAGCTAAGTACGGCCCTGCATTCATGGTTGATGGTAATGAATGAGATGCTGTGGTTTAAGCAGATAAATGTAAGCACTATAAACCTGATTAAATTGAGAATACATATGGACCAAATACGTTTTTTGTGCCTTTGCACTGATTTGCTTTGACATTGTTTTAATTGTTGTAAAGAATGTTCTTTATATGTATTTAAAACACTGAATGCGAAGACATTTTGGTGCAGGGAAAATGAGTTACAATGTTTCAATTAAAATAAATAAATGTGTAAACATGCATTGTTTTGTGGATTAATTTGTCTATTTCTCTCTCTCTCTCTCTCTCTCTCTCTCTCTATATATATATATATTTATATATATATATATAAAATGTTTTTTTTTTGATATATAGAAAGAGTTTAAAACACTTATTACAGTGTTGTTATTTAACTCTAATAGTGTTAAATTTTAACACCATAATAGTGTTGGCAATATCAACTACTTATTTCAGTGTTGTTATTTAACTCCAATAGTGTTATATTTTAACAACGTATTGGTGTTGAAAGTGTCAACACTTTTGAAAGTGTTACTTTAAAACTCGTCTGGTGGTATCCATATATACACTTACAAAGTGTTGAATTTAACTCTACTGGTGTTAAATTTCCGGTTTCAAATTTGTAGTGTGCAAAGCTTTGACATATTTACACCAAACTTTGTATGTGCCATTGTCACATCACACTGACCACGCCACATCAATTTGGTAACAGCGCCACCTATTGGTCAGGAGTAATAAACCATTTATTAACCATTAATAATTATATTTACAGAAATGCTAATTTTTGATTGCATTGGCCTATTGCAATGAAACTGGTCTAAAAATATTTATTTAAGTGAGTAAACAAGATGATTTTCACATCATTTAGAAAAAAAAAAATTCTAGGCTACAAGCTCCAGTTCTCAAAAGTCCTGGGAAACAATTTTCTGTATGTGTTTTTTATTGCCTTATTCAAGTGATTTAACATTTTTAGTTTTTTCACTAACCACACATAACATTTTTTTTTTCTCAAAAACACAATCATGTACATACATGCTGCTCACATATTATTATAGCCCAGTTTGTGCTGATTACAGTGAGATTAGACTTTAGTCATTTAGATATTTATAAGAAACTGAAAAAAGCACAAATGTCAGGGCATGACAAAACTTCTCCAGGCCCCAAAAATACCCTTAGACTCCAGAGGGTTAATGACGCATTTGTAAATGAAGATCAGCGCAGACAAAGGCTGCATACAGCACACCTTGTTTGTTATCTTTATTTTATAAGTGCACAAAGTTTTGTTGTTATTATGTCTGTATACAAAATAAATGTAGAAGCTTTACAGATTCAATTGATGTATTGCTCTTATCTGTACGATCAAAACTGGAAGTGTAATTTAAGTTCTTCTCGGGGTTATCAGGAGAAAATGCCTCAAAACGCGTATACGCGTTAATCGACTTCAGAGGGTTAATATATTCCGCGCTCAAGCACATGCATTAAGTTTGCCACAAAGCACAGGCAGAAGTAGCCTAATAATTGTGAAAAAGGAGACATTTTAATTATTTATTAATAAACAAATGTTTTCTTTTCGGCTGCAAGATGAAATTCAAGGTGCTGACAAGGTGCAGAAATACAACTGATTCGTTTTGAATTGATTCATTTAACATTAGACATTTCAAGCTTTCTGTAGCTATATTTCTTATGTATGTGAGACACCCCAATTTGAAGTTATTTCATTATCTGGGAAAAATTCAAGTGATCGAAAGGCCGCCTCCCTGTCATGCATGCACATTAATAATTTTCGCACTTGAATATTAATAATTTACATTTTTATTACATTACAGTTACATTTGCACTTAGCATCATGCACGCCGCGCAAATCTTGCATTCTGATATTTTAAGGAATATGATACACACCTGCATTTAAATGCGGCTGCAACTTATTTATGTATTTATTTTTACTTTACTTAAATTATATGAAAGCAAGTAAAGAAGGCTCCCTTTAAAATCAATGAAGTTGTCAATGAATTAAGCTCTTTTTTTACATTGTGTGCATTTTGTTGATTATAATGAGAGAACTTGAGTTTAAACGTGAGGACGTTTTATTAATCAGTCCATTCTTTAGAATTTCAGGGATTTAGCTAAATCGTGCAGGTTTAATTTATTCGTTTCTTGTTTTAATTAGGCCTGAATAATGGGAGTGAAATTATACAGTGTCTCACGTTTTACTAAAATAAAGGAAATAATTTATAAAACACGAAACAATTTCTTAATCAGTGTACAGACAAATATCTTTTTCCCATGAAGTTATCCATCCAAATAATGGACAGGTAACAAATGACAAAGTAGTGCATGACAAAAATGCATGTTGTTTCATTAAAGGAACTTTAAAAATATAAATTAAAATATAGGCCTAATATGTGAGAATATTGACATTTTGCATATTAATCCATGTAGCCTAGCTCACTAAAATAGGCTACCACTTTTAATGCTTCGATGCAAAGTAAACCACAATTTCTTTAGAATAATATAACACACAATTCATATTATATAAATACTGCACACCTATTAAATGTGTCAAATCTAAAATATGGTGTAATACTGTGTTGCTTAGAGAAAATATAAGCACAGGGTCATAGGCTTGACATTTATCCTGCTTGAATTCGTTCTAAGAAATGCACATAATGTCAAGTAATAAACTTTCATCTGTGAATTTTAAATATTTTAACTATAGTGTTTTTCTTTCATTTTCCCAGACTGCAGCCGTCAAATGTAACACATCAGTGAGGCAAAGCTGACGGCTATTTGCAAAAATGTGCTTTGATGAGCTTGTTTGATAACTTGTGGTTAAAGTGTCACTCAGCGGTCAAAAGCTGCAAATGCACTTTGCAGACGCGGCAGCGGCGGCAGCACGGCCATTTTGGTTGGCCACCTACTGTAAGTGTCTGTTTACCAAAGTATATTTTGGCCATCTCATTAAAAATGGCATTCAAACTGGATCATTGTAGAGCTTTAAAGTGCTGAAAATAGTTGTGTGAAATGCTTGAAAGTCATTGAAAAGTGCTTGAATTTCTCTCTCAAAAGGTTGTATAAACCCTAAAAAGAATGATGTTATGCATTTGACTATTTCTACCACAAAACCATGATTACAGTTAGCGTTACCGCTTCTGGTTTCCTGATGTATGTCAGCGCTGTTTATAACAGAGAATTCTGTGCTGAATTTGAATGATTCTCACTAGATCTCACAGCAATCTTATTATTGTGCGGCAAATTCAAATGCTTCTCACTGGATCTCACAGCACTGTTGCATCTGTGCAGTAACCGTGTCGCAAAATCAACTTTGTCTCCCAAGTAAAGCTGTTCTAAGCTCGGGCAAGTTTGTTTGCATTGTGGTCCTAGCTGATAAACGCCCCGCGCTGTGGAGCTGAAACGTAGTGCAGATTACTTTCGCTTTTGTTTCGTTTGCCATTTGATGTTTCTCATATGCAACGAAAATGGCAGTGCTTATGAGTTGGACAAAGCGGTGGTCGCGCCAGTGTGACCGCTCACAAAAAGAAGTCACACCGGCAGAAAAAATTTGGTCGCAGTCTGGAGCCCTGCACTGCCATGAATAAAGAATGGTATCAAAACGTCCTGCAAGAGCGACTTCTTCCAACGATCCATGAGCAATTTGGTGATGATCCGTGCATTTTACAGCATGATGGAGCACCATGTCACAAAGCAAGATTGATAAAGAAGTGGCTCAAAGATCATTCCATTGAAATTTTGGATCCGTGGCCAGGCAACTGCCCGGATCTCAATCCCATAGAGAACCTGTGGTCAGTTCTCAAAAGGCGAGTGGACAAGCAGAAGCCCACAAATTGTGATCAACTCCGTAAACTAATAAGGCAAGAATGGATCGCCATCAGTCAGGATTTGGCCCAGAAGCTAATATCCAGTATGCCATAGTGAACTGCAAAGGTTATAACAGAGATGTTCACAAGTCTTTAACCTGGAGTCTGAGTCAAGTCTCAAGTCTTTGGTCACGAGTTCGAGTCGAGTCTCAAGTCATTTAAATTTGCTTGGGAAAAAATCTCATTCAGAACCCCTTTTTATTGAAATATTCCTATTTACGAAGCTGTTTTAAAGGTTATAGACAAAATATATATTCTATGATCTGCTTTGTTATAAAAAAAGAAAAAAAAGAGGTGTTAAGATGTAAGGTTAGTTTTTCTGTAATGAAATTCTATAATAAGATCTACCATGACATACAAGGAAATGTGTGACACAGATATTACAAAACCATACAAATAAAGTATTTCTTGATTATAGAAGTCAGAGGTATTCAATTAAAGTTCCAAGGCGTGGCCTCTCTATTTTTTTTTTTTCCAAGCAGTGGTCCGAAAAAAAAAAAATTGTATACAAAACATGTATTGCATTTTTACATTTAGATACATTCGAGGCCATGTGACAGAAAAAAATACAGTTTCTATTCAGGGTTTTCCTCCTGAAATCTAAACGATTTTAATATTTTAGCCTATTTAAAAGCATTATCTAAAAACAATGTAGCTACAATAATCAAAACGTTTTCATCTGAGCAGAAAAGAAAGATAACTAGCAATTTCAAAGTTTAAGTTCTATCCTAGCCATCTTACAATAATTTTCCCATTTATAATTACATGATTCTTTTGAAATGTTCTTAGCCTACAGATTAATAATGCTAAATCAGAAACATCTTGTCAAATCTGGTTTGAACAGTCAGAATCATATAGGTTATAGATAGATAAATAGATGAAAAATAGCTATATTTGCAGCATTGTTGTTTTCTGCTATGTTTTGTTGTTTCTGTTGTTGCTGTTAAAATAACCGCGTCATCCGCAGCTCTTGAACTTGGCACTGGCGCGCATCCGGAGAGAGAGAGAAAGCACATGGAGCCAAAAGGACTTGAATAAAGTACGTTTAGCTTTTGATAAAAGATACTAGAGGATATAACGCTGAAAGATATTTACCATAAACAACCCTGAACGCTTGTTATGTAATCCGCTGCACTGTTTTGACGCGCTGTTCACTTAAAATGGTGCTGTGTTACGACTCGTGGTCCTGATGGAGTCCGTCTTTTGAATATCAGTTATGCAAGTATTTAAGGATAAAAGACTCAAGTTGCTTTTAAAATAATCACAAGTCCTTTTCCTCGAGTCGAGTCATGTCTGGAGTCATTTCAGGTCGAATCTGAGTCAAGTCTGAAGTCTATAAAAATGTGACAAACTTACTTGAGTGCCCATATCTGGGTTATGAAGAACAAGGGTCAACACTGTAAATATTGACTCATTATAATTTTTTGCCAATTAAAGCCTTTAAAACTTATGATATGCTTATTGTTTTTCAGTATACCATAGAAACATGTGGAAAAATAATCTACAAATACTGAAGCAGCAAACTTTGCAAAACACAAAATTTATGTCACTGCCAAAACTTTTGGCCATGACTGTATGTATATATACATATATATATATATATGTGTATGAGGGTGTGTGTGTGTGTGTATAGTTATTGTGTCAGATTCAGGATGTTATTATAAGCAGGCATCATTGTTCGTTACCAAAGCAACTACTGCATCCACACCACTTCTTGTTTGTATGGAAGAGCATCTGTACACATAAGAGCCAACAAGATCACAAAAGCAACCTTGCTGGCGTGATATACTCACCTCAGGAAAACGGCTGCCCTCACTGCTTTCTGATTGTTTATTGGCTGTCACGGTCAATAATGGAGCTGCACAAAAAAAAAAAAAAACTTCTTAATTGATTAGCTCCAGCTCTCTCTGTCTGTGGAAAGAGACCAGTTTAAAGTTGTGTAGGGCTGTATGGTCATACCTGTGAGCTCATGGATAGTCATTCTGTCTAAGACGTTGAAGGACGTGTCGAGCTTCAGTGGCTGACTGCAGCGCTGACACACAAAACTCACCTGCATGGTGTTGCTAGAAAACTTCAAACCCTCCATGTTTCTGTAGGGAGCATAATACACACACCATTAAAATGAGCTTTTAGGATATGTTCATCAAATACTGTTGCTTCAAACCCACTAAATCCCAGTTTGTGAATCCCATGACATTTTCTGACTGCCTACTCCCCCCCGCAGCAAAGCTAAAACCGCCCACTCCCGCAAGATTTGCGTTGGGTCCCACGGGAGCCCAAACCCAATGCAGCCCACTACATTGAATCATTGGTTCGTGGGCAACAGTGGGATTTGGCTATTAGTAGAAATGGAGTCAACATAAGAAGTTGAGAAGAAAATGAAAGCTGCTGTTTTTTTGACAAAAGCAAAGCAAGGCAAGTCAGACATCTGGAAACAATTCTCATTTGTCACTTGCTTTCCTGTCCTCTCAAAATCTGGGCATTTTATTTTGAGCATTCCCGCATCTAGTGTGCAGTCAGAGAGGGCATTCAGTGTGTATGGGTGGATCTTGGAAGAAAGATGCACAAGTCTGGGGCCGCAGTCAGTCAGCAATATACTTTTCCTTCATAATAAGGCCCAGTGATCAAATTCATTTGTTTGTTAAGCAGTCTACGTTTTATTATTATTATTAGTAGTAGTAATAGTAGTAGTAGTATTTATTAATTTTTTTGCAATAGCCTGTTAAGCAATCTATTGTGAATATGAAGCATTCTATTTCTTTATTTCGTTTTGTATTTAATTTGTTAAAATTATATCTAGCCTATTTTCAAAGTTCTCTGTGTTTATTTAATGTTAAAGTTATTTCCTAGTTAATCGTTTAGTGTGTGTGTATGCAGTAGGCCTAGCCTGCGTTTAAAAATGGAGGTGCCGCTAGTTGCGGTTTTGTTTTAACGGTTAATGTTTTATAACGCTAATAAAAAAATACCCAATGTTTTTGTCATGTGTGGTGCTTTGGTTTAGCATCGGTTACTTCATCTTATTTAAACGCAATCATGTTTAAAGGGGTCATATGATGCTGCTAAAAAGAACATTATTTTGTGTATTTGGTGTAATGAAATGTGTTTATGCGGTTTAAGGTAAAAAAAAAAAAAAAAAAAAAAAAAAAAAAAAAAACACATTATTTTCCAAATACTGTACATTACTGTTTCTCCTTTATGCCCCGCCTTCTGAAACATGTCGATTTTTACAAGGCTCATCACTCTGAAAAGTGAGGTGTGCTGTGATTGGCCAACTATCCAGCGAGTTGTGATTGGCGGAATGCCTCAAGCGTGTGATGGAAATGTTACGCCTCTTAACATATTGTGATGCCTTGTCCGGCTGGAGCAACGAGACATAAACATAAAACCCAATATAAACGTGATCTAAACATGATTTCCAGTCGTGTCTTCTTTTGGAAGGCCAAACAGCGTCACACACCTTGAGTCAGTGGAGGCCGGAGGTCTAGAGTGAGCCGCGGCCGGCTTGAGTGAGCAGAGGAGGGCGGCTTGAGGTGGATTCTACGAAGGACCTTGTGCTTGCGGCTTGATGAATTTCCTCAACGACCAGCATGGATCAGCCCCAGACATGATGAAGCGGATATCGTCCTCTTTTGGAAGGCCAAACAAAGTAGTCTGGCTTTCACAGTGAAACACACAGCGTCTTTCCGACATGGCAGCGGCAGCAACAACAATACTACAATGAGAATAAAAGGTACGCTTTCTTTCTTTACATGACGTAGAGATGTTGGGGCGTGTTAGAACGAGCTGTTTCAGGGGGGCGTGGACAAGTTTCAACTTTTATAAAAAATATCTCTTTGGATTTGAGACTTTAGTCTTTGCAACATTACAGATCTTCTTTATTCATCAAGAGCTTGTAAAACTCCAAAGAGAAAGGAAACTTTTTTCACAAGCTCTGAGATTGCGGGCGCAGGTGGGAGTGGAATACATAGACTGCAAGAGCAGGCAGGCCCAGTCATACATTCAGCAAGAGCGGGCGGGTGCGGGTTTAAGAAAACAGTCCCGCGCAGGGCTCTAATTCAATGGCCCATTCATAAAGTGAGCCATTTACTTATCAGCCGTTTGAACAAATCAATTAAATGAATTACTTATTAAGAAATTTCTACCACCATTTACTGGCAGTTTTTGTTTTTTATTATAGTATCATTTCATAATATATATATATATATATATATATATATATATATATAAAATATAATATTATATATATATTATAATAAAATAAAACATTAAAGAGATAAGTCACCCAAAAACTAAAATAAACAAACTTTCCATGTGAACTTCGTCTGGGGAATTTTGGAAATATTCCAAGTTTGAAAACTTACCAGAATTCATGGGAATTTACGGGAATTTGGGGGAATTTATGGGAATTTATGGGAATTTATGGGAATTAATTGAAAACTTGGGGAAATTTATAAAACTATCATAAACAAACATAAATATAAACATTTTGTTTGATCATAGGCTCACATGCATGCAAACTGATATAAAATATATATATATTTTTTTTTACTTTTTGGGGGGAATCTGTGATACTTTTTTCAGGATTTATTGAAAGTGAAAGTGAAAGTGAAAGTGACGTGACACAGCCAAGTATGGTAACCCATACTCGGAATTCGTGCTCTGCTTTTAACCCATCCAAAGTGCACACACACAGCAGTGAACTCACACACACACACACACACACCATGAACACACACCCGGAGCACTGGGCAGCCATTTATGCTGCGGCGCCAGGGGAGCAGTTGGGGGTTCGGTGTCTTGCTCAAGGGCACCTCAGTCGTGGTATTGAGGGTGGAGAGAGAGCTGTACATTCACTTCCCCCACCTACAATTCCTGCCGGCCCGAGACTCGAACTCACAACCCTTGGATTGCAAGTCCGACTCTCTAACCATTAGGCCACAACTTCCCCTAAGAGCGCTTCACGGATTTGCGTGTCATCCTTTCGCAGGGGCCATGCTAATCTTCTCTGTATCGATCCAATTTTATGATGAATGAAAACTTCTGAACGGTGTTTATTCAAAATAAAAATATTTTCTAACAATATAAGTCTTTACTATTCAGGGCTCACAAGATTGCTAGCCCGACGTCCCGGGGCTATTGTGTTTTCCAGTCGGGCTACCAAAATATATCAAAATGTATCTTAAATACAGATCTCCCACGGGTCCTTAAAAACTCTTAAAGTGAGTAGTATCAAACTTAAGGCCATAAAAATTTTTAAATACATTAAATGGTTTAAGAAATGTCTTAATTATAATTTCAAGAGGTCTTAGAGTTGGGGACGGAAAGACAAGAGTCACGATACGGCTTGATTAAACTTCAAAAGGCAATGATGTCTTCAAGTCAAAATGCGGCGCGAATGTCTTTATTTGAATGTATCTGAAGGGAACCGACTATCCTCTGAAATGTGTCATAGGCATTTTTTATTTAATTTTACCTATAATTCCTGATAAAGCAGCATTTATGAGAGTGGAGCTGCTATGTGTACAGCCATTACCGGGGAAACTGCAATAATTCAGCGCTCCTAAAGTGCCATCTCGTGGCAAAGAATGAATTTGCATTTCCAACAAGACTTTCTTGCTGTTTATGGTCAGATCAATGCAAATATCAACTCATGTTTTTACGCAGCAAACACATAGATTTGTAAATGAGAAAGAAGTTATTGTGCTTTCTAAAAATCTAAACAATTAAGACAATAATAGTTATACGTTTTAAACTGACATCATAATTTATATGCTTGATTTATCCCTTTTCATAAAAATGGCCAAAAGGTTTTTGTTTTTGTGAAAACCTGTCTTAACTGTAAATCATGTAATTTTATGGCTCAATACTGTATGTTACCCTAGAAATTGTCCAACACAACTCATATGGTGTTCATTTTACTTGTGCAACTCTTAAAATGTGTCATAAAATTGCCTTAAATTTATTTTGACCAATTCTGCAGATACTTTGTAAATAGTGAAATAAAATTCCTTCCTTCATATTTGTTGCTATTTGTGTATTAAAAATATTTTTGATTGACATTTAAACTCCTATCTGATTTTCTATATTTAAAAAAAATATATTTTTTATTTGGGCTAGTTAAATTAATTTTCGGGCAACCAAAATCTCAAGAGTACCTGCCTGAAGGGCTACCAGGGATTTGGAAATTTTGCGAGCCCTGCTATTACTTTTTATTAATTTAACACAACCTTGTTGAATAAAAGTATTAATTTATTAAAAAAAAAAAAACAGAGAGAGAGAGAGAGAGAGAGAGAGAGAGAGAGAGAGAGAGAAAAGATACTGACTCCAAAATTTTGAATGGTACTGTATTAAAAAAAACAAAAAAAACGGATTTCTATTTTAAATAAATGCTGTTCTTTTTTTAAATCTTTGATCACCAAAGAATCCTGAAAAAAAGTATCACAGGTAATAAAAAATATATATATTAAACAGCACAACTGTTTCCAAAATTGATAATAAATAAGCATATTAGAATGATTTCTCAAGAATCATGTGACACTAAAGACTGGAGTAATGATGTTCTAAATACATCCTTTCATCACAGAAAAACATTATAGTTTAAAGTATATTAAACAGAAAACCATTATTTTAAATTGTAATTCCAGTAATAGTGTGCAATATTACCATTTTGTTCTGTATTTTTGATCAAATAAATGAAGGCTTGATGAGCAACAGTGCAAATTTTTGGCAGGCATTTTTGATTTAGTCTTAGTCTTTATCTTGAGACGAAAATGCTTTATATTCTTAGTCACATTTTAGTAATTTGAGTCTTTCATAGTTTTAGTCGACGAAAAGTCAATGCATTTTTGTCAACTTTTAGTCATTACTTTTAGTCAATAGTTTTAGCCAAACTGCTATTTTTATATGTAGTCTTTAAACTAATATAATCATTAATTCTTCTCTCTTTAGACCAAATCAATTAAGCTTATGAGAAATTTGAATCAAGGACTGAATTTGGAAAAACTTGAATAAATTATTCCAATTTTCATTTTTGGGTGAACTATCCCTTTAACAGTAGTGAAAAAGGAGCAACTTATGAAAATATTATTATTATATATTTAAAAAAAAAAGGAGCATAATAAGACAAATAGAATAGAGATACAAATTAAACTCATTTTTCTGATACAGTAGGTTTTAGTTAACGTGTATACATTTATTTAACATCATTTGTTAGTTAACATTAATGACAGATAGGTATTTCATTTGGAATTCTGTCCTTTTAGACGGAAGGCATGCATGAAATACTGACACACGTTCAGTTTTCACCCACCTGTTCACGTTCACTTAATCCATAACCTATTGTATTTACATGAGATACTCTACACGATAAACATTTGGACTGCTGTGTGTGTATTTGAGCCCTGATAACTGATCAGCACGATTCCGCCTATCCCGCCTTCACTAACTTTAAGTTAATCGACAACGAATTGTGACTCCCGGGAATAACGGGACATCTGGTTACCTTATCCCTACCCCTGCGGGGTCACGGTTTCAAAACCACTAATATTTTCCATTATACCGTTCTTGGTGTATGCGCTGTTTTCCATGTCTCCTCAATGACTGAAAGAGCAGGAATCCCAGGTAGAATGGCCCAGGTACACTTCACATTCAGTGTTCCTTTCCGTCTCGCACACAGCCACGTCAGCACAGCTTTCAAAAGTATACTCAACCGCAGATGAGCGCGGACGGATGATCATGATACATGCACAGTACCACGGGGTGCGCGGCTGTCCGCAAGCCCTATTGATAATGAAAATAACGTAATGCCGACGGTGCGCGGACGGCCGAAGTATACTTTGGCTTTTACGTGATCGGCAAGCGCCCGTTTTTTGCCTTATTGCAACTCTCTGTTCTGGACTTGCAACCCTCTACGGACACCTTGGCAATTGAATCACCATTGGCTAGTAAATTTTTTAGTTTTGATATTCTGTGCGCAGGATTTAAGAAATGATCTGTTCATGTTATGAAGGAAAGCACAGTGCATGTAGGGGGTGTGGCCTCAATACATGCATAGGCTATACCTCTAAAGAGCTGCTGAATGCCATTGCTATGCACTTTTTGTCTTTACATTGCCATAGACAGTCAAAGGTAGAATGTGCTGTGAACAACTGCGATTTGAATTAAATATTTGACACCAAAAACAAATCCAAAAGGCACGTAATGGTGAAAGCATTGTTTTGGCCATAACAGACCACTGTAATAGATGCATTCAGCCATCTACTATATTGTAGCATGTTATATGATGGCTTCATTAATCAAGACTTTATTAATCACTTGTTAGATTCTTTTGATTAATCACATTTTATGTAAAAACAAACTAAAGGCCTGATAATTACTTTCAAATTCTTTTTTTTCTACATTCTATTTTTACATTTGAGTAGTATGTTACTAATATTTTTTTTATATTTACACATCTCATATTTATCTGTATTTGATTTGTTCATGAGAAATACTGTATTGTTTAGACTTTTATGTCCTAACTATAACCTTGTAAAATGGTTGTCTCTTCTGTTTCTTCCGCTGAAATATTTCATTTTGATTGTCTATTGAATATGATTTTTTTTTTCCTTCCTGTATCCCAACTCTTGGTCTTTATTGATTTAAATTAAGGATTCACATTTATTTTCCCCCCAAGGATAAATTATCATTATTTTTCAAATGCTGATTTTGATCTTGTACTTCCTTTCTACATGTTTGTTTGTTTGTTTGTTTATGATTGACTGAGACACACAGACACACACACACACACACACACACACACACATCCAAGTTTTTTCTAACTTTAAAAATATTGTCCTTCTGTTAAAACGTCGCTCTCTTTTTTCGCATATAGTAATGCTATATCTTTATATATTGTCAAATAATTTTCTATTATGTCTAGATTTATTTCGAGCTAAAAAAAAAAAAAAAAAAAAAAAAAAAAAAAAAAACATGGTTACTACAGTTAAACCATGGTAACTACAAATTAACCGTAAAAAATATATAATAATAAAAATAATAATAATAATAATAATAAAAAGGTTACTACACTTTTACTACAATAAAACCATGGTTAATTTTCATATAATAATTTTCGAGAAATTTGCAAAATTGTATTGCTTGAACTTGTTATCATAACAAATATGCAAGTGCTAATTTCTTAACAATTCAAACGGCATTATCATTGACTTAAACTAATATTACATTTATTCGGGTGTTTTCGTGGCTCCTATCTAGATTATTAAAGTTCTATGTCGTATTCTGTCTAATTTCTCAATTGCCTTGTAGCAGCTCCATTCACTACGCAACCATAATTTATAGCTTTAAAGATCTCAATCAAGTTCGCTAGATATAGCCAAGGATATAGCTTCTCTTCTGCCCCCATGCAAAAACAATTATACATCTCATATAGTTAAATTCCTAGACTAAACTATTATTCGATGTTATTATATTTAAAAAGTACCTTTCAATTGACGTCTCCTTGCGGTCTCAGTGCGCTTCCTGTTTACTACTAGCACGGGAAATGACGTATGTTGCGTAATTCCTGTGTTCCAATTTGCATACTACGCGTCGTAAATAGTATTAGAAAATATAATTAGTTTGTTCCAAATCATAGTATGTTTAAAAAAGTATGCCAAAGATTCCCGGGTAGTCTACTACTTCCGGTTAGAATTCGAAGTGCAGATCGATGCGCACTCTTAACGGCTAATATTGCCCACAACGCATTGCGCGGTGGACGAGGATTCGATTAGAACTACAAACACGCATTAAAAGTGTTAAAAAACTACAAACATGGCGGATATATGCGACCAACGGACAGGTAGAGAAACGGATTTGACATAATGAAAATATTAATTTAATGTTATCCACGTTATATTTCATCTGCAGCAACACTGTGAACTTTTATAATGATACGTTTGGTCATTAACTTTTAAATGCATCATTATGCAAACACATAAGTTCTCGGCATGATTGACCTGCGACTAGCAAATCAACATACCTCCTAATTTCTCTCCAGTACAGTAAGAAATAAAATTAAACTTAATCTGGATGATGTTAACTTTGATAAGATGATTGACAGTGCAGTTTAAACAGTGAGTGCACTTAACTAAGCAACAGAGCGTCTGTTATGAAGAAGTAGTATGTCCCAAAGCTTCCCTACTATTCTACTATTTAAAAGTATGTACTTTTTCTTCACAAAAAGAGTACATACTTTTAGGGCATAAGTAGGCGAATAGGGATGCGGCAACATGATGAGCGAATTCCTAACGGAAGTGAGCAATGAGCATCCCTATTCCCTACTACCTTTTTTGAAGAGTGCAGGGCATTACTGTCATAAGCGTTTGGAACTCCCTTAAAGAAGGGAATGACTGACCAAATGTTTTTTTTTTATTTATTTATTTTTATTGCAGAACTTGTGAAAACGTACAAGAACAGGGAAAAGACACATGGATGCATTCTTACAAATAACAATCCTAAAAAACAAATCCATAAAATGGGTTTGCACACATCAAAATATGGTATTATCCACACCAAGAAAAAAAAGAAAAGCACAGAGATAAAATTACAACATCTTCTAATAAAAGTTTTCATAATAGGCTACATCAAAAAGTTGGCACTCTTTTTGTTATTTGTAAGTCTAAGAGATGAAACAACAGAGTCTTTTTAAGTATGAGAGATGGGGAAGGGTAAAGTTGATTTAGGTAATTTTTGCTTATGAATGAAGAATTTAGCATTCAATATAAGGAAATTGACAACATATTCAGCAGATAATAGCTTTGGATTTTCATAATAAAAAAAATAACATCTTTGAGGACGAAGGTATGGGTAACATTTGTAAGACTAGAAACATAAAAGCTTAAAGGGATAGTTCACCCAAAAATGAAAATTTGATGTTTATCTGCTTACCCTTCAGGGCATCCAAGATGTAGGTGACTTTGTTTCTTCAGTAGAACACAAATGAAGATTTTTAACACAAACCATTGCAGTCTGTCAGTTATAATGGAAGTGGATGGGAATCACGGCTAAAACATACAATAACGCCCCCCCCCCCCCCCCCCCCCCCAAAAAAAAAAAAAAAAAACATACACAAACAAAACCAAATTGAACCCTGCGGCTCATGATGATACATTGATGTGTAAAGACACAAAACGATTTGTCTGTACAAGAAACTGAACAGTATTTATATGGTTTTTTTTTTTTTTTTTTTTTTTTTTTTTCTGATTCACGCAATGTCCGAACTGTTAGAACTCTCCTGAGTGCGTTCTCAGCAACAGGTGCGTGAGACTTCTTCTTCTACTTGCTATATGGAGGATCGCAGACTTATAAGTGCATTACCGCTACCTACCTCTCAAATGGACCATTGACACTCTATCTACAATCTCAGTTAGGAGTGTCAATGGTCCACTTGAGAGATCAGTGGCGGTAATGCACTTATAAGTCTTGACCCTGCCCCCGTAATATCAGTTTTTTATAGGCCACATATTAGGCACTTTTTTAGGTTTTTAATGTTCATTTTTCAATGTTAATGAAAGTGACACCAAAAAACAGGAACACCATTAGGAAATCCTTGGGGGGTGGGGGGTGGCTATGCCAGGGCTAAGCAAGTTTCTGATGGGGCTACAGCCCCATCAAGCCCCGCCCTAGAGCCGCCAGTGCCCATACTGAAGATTTTCGGTAGCTTCGACTATGTGTAGCGTTACTGGGAGTCTGCTCAGACAAGACAAAAATGGAACATTTTGGTAATAATACCACAAGCTGAATCCTGTCCTTTTATCCTGCATGTCTTGAGCAGAAATGGCCTAAAAATATGAACCTAAAAATACCATACTAACAATAAAGTTTGGAGGTAAAAACATCATGGTAAGGGGCTGTTTTTCTTCACATGGTACTGACAAAATCCATATTATTGAGGGGAAGATGAATGGAGCCATGTACTAGGAAATTCTTCAGATGAATCTGTTGCATCCACCAGGATGATGAGGATAAGATTAGCAGGACAACCATCCAAAACTACATACAAAATAATGCATGCATAATGCAAAGGAGACCCTGAATTGGTTCCAGAGGAAGAAAATACATATTTGGAATGACCCAGGCAATCACCAGACTTAAACCCAATAGACCATATTTGTGGAAACTGAAACTGAAGATCATGATTCACAAGAGGGCCCCCCAGAACATTTATTCATACGAGAAGCATTTGAAGCTGTCGTAGCAAATAAAGACTTCTCAACTAAGTAATAAATACAATTTCACCAGCATACTTTTTCCTGTGTCATTTCAATTTATTACACATTACATTTTTGATGAATTGTTATATTATGATTTCTTTATCTGTGTAGATTCCTTGTATTAATACCAACATCTGGTCAAAATGTCATGAGAATTACTGCATTGGAACTGTCTTTAATTTAAAAAACGTTGACGTGTTGAATATTTATTTCCCCCACTGCATATATATAAGTGCTTTATGTATGCCAACAGTGACAGTTAAAAAATGAGAAAAAGAAATATTAGATATTTTGATTCCCTTTTAGATTCTGGTTCTTAACTAAATTTTCTTCTTTGTGTGTCTTTCATTTTAAGGGCCTATATGGTTAAATCCCAGAGATAAGGGGAACTGAGTGAGTAAAATTGTAAATATTATACATTTTCAGTGTCAAAGACCAAATAGGGTCACTTTGCATTCAAGTGATCAATTTTTCTTTTTTTCTTATTTTTTCAAAGAGGAATATCTGAAGGGAAAAAGGGGTAAAACTTCAAATTTATCTAGATTTTTGTGTGCCACAAATATTCTTTTTTCAAAGTTTGCCTGCCTGTAACTCTAAAAGTATAAACTATATCTCAATATCTATCTACATTCTCAATCTTACTAAACTTTTCTTTTGTAATTTTAATTTAAGACCCTATGGTTCAGTCCCATAGATATTGGCAGTAGCGTACCGTGGGGTTTCAGTCAGGGCTTTCAGTAACGATCTCCAAGTCTGACAATAACCTGTTTGGAAACATCCAAATTTAGATATAAAATAGGCTATAGCTGAGATACATTTTAAGTCATGAAGGTAATAATAAAAGGGTTACTCGTCAGGAATTATATACTCCGCTGGGTCTAGACGTTCTTCAAAATGCAAACATTCATCATCTGAGTCATGTTCTTCCTCTGAGGAGAAAGTAGCATCTTCATTGCTGTCCAGAATCATCAGAAGTGCTTCTTCACCTGTGTAGCATGCCATCATGCAAACGCGAAGAAAAAGTAAGTAATTCTGTGATGAAGCTTGACGTTTTATGCCATTTCTTGGGGGCATGTACATGATTACCTGAATCACCTCAGTTCATTTCCATATGAACAGCACGCTCAGAGCGAGGCGGGAACACAATATCTATAATGAGTCAATACAGGAGAAACCAGGCAACTCCTTACTTTCATATGGATTACATAAAAATAGATTATTTGTTTTTGACTTGAATTGGTTAATTTAAAAGTAGACATTTCAAGCTTTCTATGCATATATTTATCTTGGCAAGTATTCGCTGAGATTCGGGTTGCTTTATTTATGTCTGTGAAGAGAGGCAGAGATGGCAGAGAACGCACTCTGTTTATTTTCTTTATTCTACAAAAGCACAGTGTTTTTTTTGTTATTAGGAGTGTATACAAATAAAAGTAGACCCTTTACAGATTTGATTGATCTATTGCTCTTATCTGTATGATAAAAACTGAAAGTGTAATTTAAGTTATTTTCGGCCTTATCAGGAGATTATGCCACAAAACTCATATCTGCGTTTGTCAGCCCCTAAGGGTTAATCTTCAACCACAGCGCACACCATCACACCGCTATGCATTATAAAAGCTGTACAGACACATCACCACAGCATCACCATGTACTGCCCAAACTCCACCAATACCAACCAGATACAACCATAACAAAAATGTTGAATAAAATACCACAATAACTATCTCTCTTAAACCATAAGACGTAACACTCACCCATTACTTGTAAATGAAATCCATCCTACGATCCTTACTGACCAAACGTTCAATGACCTCCTCATGCAGTTGTGCGTCCTGCTTAAGATGAATGAGCAGCTACTTCTCTATGGCAATAAAAGCCAGTGCAGAGAGTCGTGTTTGTCCAGTTGTATTCCGTGAATACGTTTTTATGTGTTAGAGAGCTGAGAAAGATCGCTCAACTGATGTGGTGGACACTGGGATTGTCATGATCAAGCATGTGAGGGCATAAAGCTGTGACATGCTGACTGCAAGTCCCATGCTCCTCAGAAATGTCAGTAGGTCACTTGGACTCTTTCCCTGAAAGTTTTTCATGCTGTACATCACTTTGAGCTCAGCTCTGAGCCTGCCCAGGTCAAATCTTGCACCATAACTCTCATCCAGGCTCCTAAGCTCTGCTTTGAGAAATGTATGCTTGAACTTTTCAAACAGCTGAGCATCCAGCAATACAACAAACAGTAGTCGCTTGTGGTCCTCAAATCGATTTCTTATTTGAGTGATGATGCTGTCGATTAGCACTGTCTGTAGTGCACGCGCATGTCTGTTCCTTTTTTTTCCATGCTCATCTTCAAGAATCTGACAAAAATCTGCAATTCTGGCCAGACTTAACTGCACGTCTAAATTCTTATTTTGCAGTATTCCGAAGAGGACATCAGCAAAGTCAAAAATGACAATGTAAGCAAAAAGAAAATAAAACAAGTCAAAGCTTTTCAACTGTGACAAGTGTCCTGATGCACAATGTACCGTGTCACGGTCAAAATCCTCCTCGTGATCAAGGATGTGCTGGAAAAGCATGACCAGCTCAGCTCTTTTGTGATGGACTGTGTCCACCAACCTGGAGTTAAAGTTCCATCTCATCTGAGAGACCCACGGCAGCCACCTCTCAAAAAAAAAAACTCATCCAGCAGTTTTGTGCGCTTGTGAGAACGTGATTTTTAAAAGTTTTTAATGTTGATGTTATAGCTGTTATCTTTCTGAAATGAACGCCGCTGACACTCTCCAGACGCGAAGAAACTCCGCCTTTGTTCATAACCACTCCTCTAGCCCCAGCTGGCCCGCTTTGGCCTAAGGTTTACGTCGGGCCAAAAAACCCTGGCCGTTGGCCCCGAGGAAGCCCCGACGAGGCACGATCAAGCCCCGGAAGTGATAGTGGAAACGCGACTGGCCCTGGCAAGCACTAGCACGCCCGCTTTAAGCCCGACAGTGGAAACGCGGCTATTGACTGTTGCACACAAAACTTGCACATACCTGCTTCATACCAATTGCCTTTACAAGGCAGGCCTGTTGCTTTGTCAGCACAAACTGGTCAAAATCACGTACTTCAGTCCTTTGAGGGGGACAAGAACACTAGAACGGAAAATGCATTTGGCCTGGCTCAAAATTATCTTGAATTGAACAGTGCAACCAGAACTTTGGCATCAGTCTTGCATCAATCAAGACTGGAACCAACAGTGTTTGTGGACAATGGAAAAGTTCAACCTGATGACTGGCTTCTTCTCTTGGTAGCTTACAGAACTTCTTTGGGTCTCATTGATGCTCAAATTTTGCTTGAATTGCCATGGTTCTTAGCTAAAGAGCCCAGAAAGTGGTTTACAGTAATGAGTTCACACGTTACATCTTGGACACAGTTTTGCACCCTGTTCAAGACTGTATTTCTTCCTTCTGATAATCAAGAGCGTGTCTGGAGAGGCATTCTTGACCACGTTAAAGCTCAAGGAGAACCATTTCCAACGTTTGTTGCACACTTGTTATCTGAATTCAAGAAACTTAAGTCACCACCACCAGAACAGGAACAGATTGATCTTATTTGCAAGCATGCGTTTGAGAGTTGCTTTGTACGGCACGCAAATTACTTCAGTCATATTTTTGGGATGGATCAGGTGGCCGAGGATTCGTATTTATGCTTTTTGGTCAAAGGTTTAATGCGTATTCGGTCTTTTATTTGCGCTTCTGGAATTTATCAGGATTTAGTTTTAATTTTAGTCTAGCTCCGTGTTTAATCTGACTCCAATTTCACGTGATCATTAAATTTGGGCAATATTTCTATCAAAAGCTGACCACAGATATCGATTGTTTATTAATTTAGATATTTGAGTATTCTGAAAATCCCATACTTTCAATTATTCGTTCACTGCAGACCCGGTATCGCTTTAGAAGTAACATTTCGGCCGATTGAATGCTCTTCCCGGACACAAACTTGCAGTCTGATCTCAAACATTGGATGCAGGGTAAATATCTACCTTTAAGTCGGTCGCGCCCTGCTTACTCGTACAAAAAGCATAGTTTTTATATATTTACGAAAACTGCAACTTATTTAAGACAGTGATAGTCAGAAATTGAAATGGACTCAATTGATGTGCCCCATGCTCCAACTATTAAACCTTTCGTATGAACAATCCTGAACACAGATTTGAGGTAATACCTTCGCTTTAATCTACTAGTGATAATGAATTAAGAATAATGCATAATAAATCAAATATAACAATTTATTATCAGTCAGGTAAAATTGTATCATGCCAATTACATAATGAAAATAATTAGAAGCCAATTTAGAAAGGATAGTGTAATTGTAAATCACATTGTAAATGTGTTGCAACTTTGCTCCTGCACAAAGACACTGTAGCCATATTGGGAACGGCCAAGTGATCCATGCAGGAGGCACACAAATTTAACATAGTCACACATGTAACAGTTATCCTAATTTAAGACACATGGTCTAAAATGCATAGCAAAGCACTAAGGTGTTTTAGAGAATAAACTTAACTAGCCAATGTGTACATGTAGTAGCACAAACAACTATACAGTGTGCTCGGTAGGCACAATGTGTTGGTTTAACATAATTACATAATAGTATACCTGACTTCAGGAAGATACATAGTATGGAGCATATGAAATACACTCCACACTACGGGCTTTCCGGCTACAGAATCGCCCAGTAGTGTTTTTTGTCACTTCCCTTAAATACTCAGACCAGATAACAAAGAAATCTTCAAATCAGTTTGTAAAAACATAAAAGACCTTTTGGTTCTTTAGGTTCCCGTGATCACATCAGGGTCACACCTGGCTGGAGATAAACATTCTCAAAGACCCCTAAAGGGGAACACACCCCCTCCTCAGCAGAACATAATTCTACAAAAGTTTTCAATCTTTCTCATAATATAAATGACTACTGTGAAATTGAGACCAATTTACCAATCGCACAGAGACCTTTAAAATGACACCAAACATGAAAAGTTTACAATCATGAATCCTGAAGATATAGTAAATGTTTTATGTGAGTGTAACAACTTTTAGTTGCCTGGACCATATGCCCAGGGGGGAAGGATGGGTGAAGGTACCATAGAGCAAATGGTCTTTCTTTCAGATCTTCCTATCTGTTTGTTTGGCTCCACGAGGAGATCAAAGCCCATTGTTTTGGTGCATCTGCATTGGCATTGCGAGAGTTCCTGAAAGTCTGGCTTCACAAAGAATTCATTTCATAAGGAAATAATTTCACTCCTTACAGTCCTTCCCTGGTCCCTTGGAGCAAACTCTGAGAGGTCTACAAGGGGACATAATTAAATGATTTCCTTGTGATATTCATTACTGCCAAAGTTTTTGCAGATCAGGCAACACTAGTTGATGAGTAGAGTTGAGTAGAGTGGTCATCTGAAAGAACAACATAAAGACAGGTTAAGAAAAGCACTGCAGAAATCACATCAGTGACACGCTCAGTCCCTTGAGCGTAGGCATCCTGTGTCGCCGCAGTCTTTTTAGTCAGGTGTGTTTCCACCTGTACTGGCTGTGGTGATACTCATTCTGTAGGATTACTTGATGTATCAGGTCCGTTGAGTTGATCAAGCATGAGTTGAAAGTGTCCTTCTACTCTGGGGAAACATCTGTGTCCAGTGTCATCCTCCCCAGGATGTTTATCTGACCTGCTGAGAAGCCTTCTGTCACCTTCAGGCAGAAGGTGGGATTGCAGGGTTTGTCAGATCTCCATAGGTGAAGAAATAATTTCACTGATGATGCTCCAATGTGTGCAAGACATCTAAACAACTTCTAAATGACCATGCAATAACTGTACACTGATGACTTTTGTGATGTTGTGGGATGAGAAAAGAGGTTATAAAATAAACAAAAATACACAAAGGAACGATCATGTCAAAAGTGCGAGTGGTAAATAAGGTCTCCATTTTTCAGAGTCAAATATTCAGTAAATAGGTCTAATTTGATACCCAAATTGTTTATTACCACTAGATATTTGGTCTGAATGAATAAAAGGGAAGTTACAAAATCGATATAACCGGTATATTTACCAGTGGTATGCATAATTAAAATATATCACATAATTAAACAGAAAAATATACAATTTTTCATCATTACCATCATAAAATTGCCTATATTGATTGTTTTAATAGCAAAGCATTAATGCAGACCTAAAGTTGTTTCATCTAGGTCAATCAGAAAATGAAATGAACAGAAAAAGAGATTTAAAATGTGTTTTTAATATTTTTTTTAATTATTTTTTGATTTGATGTGCAGGCCGGTCACATTCGATAATGCAGGTCTGATTAGAAATTATCAGATCCTATTTATTTAGGTAAATTTGTGTGGTCATTAGACATATGTTGTAAACTAGTGGGCCCCCTAGTTTGCAACAATGCCAGTGATTGGACATGAAAAATATTCTGTCCTAAGAGACAAATTGCGTTACCGAATAGGTCTCATTTTAGAATTTGTAAATAGAATTTGAAATAATTGATATGTGACTGTAGCCATGCAAGTCCTATGCACATTACAGTGTTTACATACAGTAAGTTCATAAGACCATAAAAATTGCACAAAATTTTAAAATTGCAAAAATGTTTGCCATAATTGCAATTAAAACATAATTTATTTTGACCTATATGTATGAGGTGAATAATGTGTGAGAAATTTGAATGATGTAAGTAATTTAGACCTGGATGTCCGTATGCTCAATACCAGGTAAGTGTATTGTGTAGTTGCAATAATGAAAGTGTGTTCTGTATGTTTGTGTGTATGTATGTGTATAGGAGATGGGTGATGTCTCTACCATAATTTGTGTTGCATAATTTAGTTCCAGTGCTACACTGGGAGGTCATGTAATTACTTGTACAGTGCTGAGGTGTGAATGACCACTTGTAGTATCTCCACACCCATCTCCTTGTTGTGTGTGCAAGTTGGTGTAGGTGGGACCAGATGTCCTTGTGGAATTTGTCCCTCAGAGATGGCAGCTCTCATCAAAGATTTTTGCACAAATAGAAGATAAATAAGTTATTTTCTCATTAGTTTGATAATTCCTTTCATTTTCCTTTCCTAGGAGTTTTTGCTTCTTACCACCTTGTGTTTTTCTCTTTCCCCAGCACTAATAGTGCTTCCAACTTCTTTCTACTTACGCATTCCCTCTTTCTACATTCTGATCATTCTACTTTTCTTCTACAACTTTCTTTCTTCTTCTAAATCAATGCTGAATCATCATGAGATTAAAGGCCATTCCTGGCCATTGTAATACATTAAAAATAGTATAAATTAAAATACTTTTTGTTACTGGTCTCTGGAGGCCCTTTAAAACAACTTGTTCAGAATGAGTGGTTATCATCTCACTGATCTTTCTGAAGATAAACTCTTGATTTGACCCTGTAACTACAGTAGTCCTGACATGCATTGTGTGCACAGCAGCAGCCCAAACTGGAAACCAGTTACAGGTTTTGCTGCTGTAAACATTCAATGCATTGAGAGCACATACTGTAAGCATGGGTCAGATTATTGCTCAATCAAAAGATTTTTGTGACTACAACATGGAATTGGAAACAATTTTCTTTGTTTCTGAACTGGGATGTCACTAGTTGCATTCTTTTGAGAATCTATTTGAGTGTGAGAAAGTTTGGGGGTTGGGCAAACCCAGAGCAAATGCAAATGCAAAGTACACATGTTGTTTTAGATTTATGGTCTCTTCATATTTGTCTGTCTTTTTAAAGACAAAGACTGAGAATCATACAAATGTGTAGTAATTTTTGTAAAATCTAAAATAAAAACAAGCTATAAGACTGAACTTCAAGCAGTGTCGTTGAGCCAAATATTGTGAGATCAGATATTTTACTACTATTGAGAGATTTTCAATACATTTAATTCGATTAATTTGACTATTTTACTAATTCTCCCTCAGGAGAGGTTGTGGATGTAGTCTGAATGTGTTTAACCCTCAGGCTTGGGTACAAGCTTCTTAGTAGCATCAAAATTGTCATTACATGCATTATAGTTTTTTAGATTTAGAATTACTAATGTCTCTTTTATTCACAGTCACTGAGACTTCTGCATGGCAGCAGTAGTTATCTGGGATTGAGACAGTTTTTTGCCAGATTAGAGATTCCTTTGAGATTCTCTAATTTTTAATTTCATTGCACTGTTTTGCCCAACCTCCCTTTGACATACAAAATATTCTAGTGAGCATTTAATTATCTTTTTAGTTTATCCAATCATAATTTCTCTTAACTTCTTTGCATATAAATGTTTCCTTTTCAAATGTTGCAAAGTTATAGCTGTCAAGCCAATAGACAATAGTTACAGGAAATTATGAATATCAGAATTTAGGTTGCAATTTAAAGCCCTCTTTTGAGCACCAGAATAAAATTTGGATGATGTAATTCCAATTTTAATTTTGGTTCAAGAGCCTTCATTCCTCATCTACTCATTCATGTGGTTTCGTCTAATTCTTAAGCCCCACCGGATTTCTGCAGTCTCCGCTCTAAAATGAGCATTTCAACTCTTTCAACAAAAGTATGTCTATATGGGGTGCATCTAAGCTTTCCCTTAACATTTTTTAAAAAGGCAAATAAGAATCGACTTACCGCAGCAGCTGGAGAAAAGGAAGGAGAAGCTCAAACCTCTTTCTGGAGCACATTTGAATGATGTGCTGAAAAGACCCTCGCCAACAGGAGATGGGAGATCATGGAGGGACGGTTACCAACTGTAAGGATATTTTCGCCAGCCCAAAAAGCGGAATCCAGCGGCCTGGTCAAAGGTTTAATGCGTATTCTGTCTTTTATTTGCGCTTCTGAATTTATCAGGATTTAGTTTGAATTTTAGTCTAGCTCTGTGTTTAGTCTTACTCCAGTTTTACGTGATCATTAAATTTGGGCAATATTTCTATCAAAAGCTGATCACAGATATCGATTGTTTATTAATTTAGATATTTGAGTATTCTGAAAATCCCATACTTTCAATTATTCGTTCACTGCAGACCCGGTATCGCTTTAGAAGTAACATTTCGGCTGATTGATTGCTCTTCCCGGACACAAACTTGTCAGTCTGATCTTAAACATTGGATGCAGGGTAAATATCTACCTTTAAGTCGGTCGCGCCCTGCTTACTCGTACAAAAAAGCATAGTTTTTATATATTTATGAAAACTGCAACTTATTTAAGACAGTGATAGTCAGAAATCGAAATGGACTCAATCGATGTGCCCCATGCTCCATCTATTAAACTTTTCGTATGAACTATCCTGAGCACAGATTTGAGGTAATACCTTCGCTTTAATCCACTAGTAATAATGAATTAAGAATAATACAGAATAAATCAAATATAACAATTTATTATCAGTCAGGTAGAAGTTGTATCATGCCAATTACATAATGAAAATAATTAGAAGACAATTTAGAAAGGATAGTGTAATTGTAAATCACATTGTAGTTGTGTTGCAACTTTGCTCCTGCACAAAGACACTGTAGCCATATTGGGAACAGCCAAGTGATCCATGCAGGAGGATGGATTTAACAAATTTAACATAGTCACACATGTAACAGTTATCCTAATTTAAGACACATGGTCTAAAATGCATAGCAAAGCACTCAGGTGTTTTAGAGAATAAACTTAACTAGCCAATGTGTACATGTAGTAGCACAAACAACTATACAGTGTGCTCGGTAGGCACAATGTGTTTAACACAATTACATAATAGTATACCTGACTTCAGGAAGATACATAGTATGGAGCATATGAAATATACTCCACACTATGGGCTTTCTGGCTACAGAATCGCCCAGTAGTGTTTTGTCACTTCCCTTGAATACTCAGACCAGACAACAAAGAAATCTTCAAATCAGTTGTAAAAACATAAAAGACCTTTTGGTTCTTTAGGTTCCCGTGATCACATCAGGGTCACACCTGGCTGGAGATAAACATTCTCAAAAACCCCTAAAGGGGAACACACCCCCTCCTCAGCAGAACATAATTCTACAAAAGTTTTCAATCTTTCTCATAATATAAATGACTACTGTGAAATTGAGACTAATATACCAATCGCACAGAGACCTTTAAAATGACACCAAACATGAAAAGTTTACAATCATGAATCCTGAAGATATAGTAAATGTTTTATGTGAGCTTAACAACTTTTAGTTGCCTGGACCATGTGCCCAGGGGGGAAGGATGGGTGAAGGTACCAAAGAGCAAATGGTCTTTCTTCCAGATCTTCCTATCTGTTTGTTTGGCTCCACTAGGAGATCAAAGCCCATTGTTTTGGTGCATCTGCATTTGCATTGCGAGAGTTCCTGAAAGTCTGGCTTCACAAAGAATTCATTTCATAAGGAAATAATTTCACTCCTTACAGTAGACCTCTTGATGTGTGCCCATGAGCTGCACTCCACTCTCGGCCATGACAGCCATAATGAACCAGTGGCACAGAAAAGCAAAAACATGCGGGAGACTTATTGTTTCAAATGTTCTGCTCCTGGTTTCACATCTAGAAATTGTCCCAATTGCAACTTTGAGCAACAGACTATGTCTTGTCCTTGACATACAGACAAGTTCAGTTTCGATTGAGTCACAGAACCCTAAGGAGGAGGCTTAAGCCACAACATACACAGGAATGGAGGTGCAAAAACAAAATTCTGTTCGGCAGAAGGTAAACTTCAGGGGAGGGAGGACATTTCACCGAGGCAATCCTCCCTCCACAAGACACAAGATACCCTTATCTTGTGTCCCCGCCTGAGTCGCTTGTCCTTGGACATGTGGAGGACCATTCTTCTCCTTCATTTTGGAACACACCGTTTATTGTTAAAGTCAATTTCTGTCGCAAGGCCACTGATGCAGTGCTGGACACCGGCACCTCACTTTCGGCAGTTCGTACAAATATGATTTCTGATGTCTTGCAACATTCTCAGAGGGTTCAAACTTGGACTTTTCCCCCAATTCAGCTTACAGCAGTGCTGTTTGCACTCCGACTGGTATTGTCTGGTTGAACATTGGCCTCCAGGGTAAAAAGTTCTACCATCGGTTTGTCATTATCCCTGATCTATCCTCTCCACTTATCCTAGGGATGGATTTTATGCTACGAGCATTGGTTAGCATTCACATCCCATCAAGGACAGCTACCTTTGGTGAATCTACACCACAAGAAGTTTGAATGAGTGGTTGGAGGCACTTGAGCTTGGAAGCTTAATGTTCTTGGATGTCTGCCAGTCTGCCTTGGATGAGAAAGTTGAGATGGCTTGCCTGAAAACGGAACAAAAAGAGGAATTGTTGGACCTTCATAAAGACTTCTGGAGCTTGTTCGATGGACACCTGGGGCATACCTCATTGGGTGAACACGAAATCAACACTGGTGATGCAAAACCACTTCACCTCCCACCATACCGGAGTTCACCAGCTAAGAAACAAATAATTGAGGATCAAATTAAGATGATGCTGGAAGAAGACATCATCGAACCCTCTTCCAGTCCATGGGCAGCACCTGTAGTAATTGTCAAGAAGCCATGTGGAGATCACAGGTTTTGTGTAGACTACAGAGGCCGTAATCCCCTGACACTTAAGGATTCATACCCGTTGCCCAGAATCGATGAATCATTGGATTTTCTGGCTCGTGGAAAATTTCTTTTGACACTTGATCTGGCTCGAGGGTAATGGCAGGTGTCAGTGGAGAAACAGTCAAGACCAAAGACAGCTTTTGCATCACACTGTGGCCTATTTCAATTCGAGGTTCTCCCTTTTGGCCCCTTTAATGCCCCAGCTACGTTTCAGAGGGTAATGAAAATGTCCTCGCCAGCTTAATCGATAAGTGCTGTGCAGTGTATCTTGACGACATCATCGTTGCATCTCCTACATTTGAGCAGCACTTGGAAGACCTCCGAGAAGTCCTGTCGAGACTAAAGTCAGCTGGTCTTACTCTCAAGCTGAATAAGTGCCAGTTCTGCTTGAGTGAACTTGTCTTTCTAGGATACAGGGTCACTCCGGATGGTATTTCTCCTGACCGGAAAAAGCTGGAAGCAGTCACAGATTTCAGAACGCCAACAGATGTGTAACAAGGATTTCTTGACCTCACAAGCTACTACAGAAGGTTCATTCCGAATTATGGAGAAAAAGCTGAGCCACTTTTTAAACGTACCAGAAGAGAAACCCCATTCAGCTGGGATGACAGTTGTCAAGCTTCGATGGATTACTTGAAAAACTGCCTTACATCTGAGCCCATTCTGTGCCTCCCAGATTTCACACGCCGATTCTCCATCCACACTGATGCTTGTGACTTGGGCCTTGGTGCGGCCTTGATGCAAAAGGATGTCATGATGCAAGATGTAGTCATTGCTTTTGCAAGCAGAACGTTGCACAAAGCTGAAAGACCATACTCAACACCTGAGAAAGAGTGTTTGGGAGTGATTTGGGCTCTGGAACATTTTAGACCTTACATCAAAGGACTTCATGTAACCATTTATACTGACCACAACAGCCTGAAGTGGCTGATGAACTGTCCCAACCCCTCTGGACGACTGGCGAGATGGTCCTTGCGTCTACAGGATTTTGACTTCAGTATCGTCCACAGGCCGGGTGTTCAGAATAAAGTTCCAGACGCAGCCCACTGCCACTTTGTGAGGGCCCTATTGATATCCTTCCGCCGCATGCTGTCATAGCTGGGTTGGATCTGTGCAGTCTGTCCTCAGTCATGATCACAGACAGAGCGCAGTTGAGGCAGTTGCAAAATGGTGACCCAGTGGTTGGCGGTCTTCTACAAAAGCTTGAAGGGGGTGGCACAGACAAAGAACATGTCATTCATGATGGTCTGCTTTATTTCAGAGACCCTAAGGTAACCTGCAGTTTCCACCCAATGAAGCAGCTAAAGTTATATGTCCCAACAGTAATTTGACCCACTGTACTTAAATATTATCATGACCATCCTACAGCTGGCCACCTTGGTGTAACAAAAACGCTGGCCAGACTGAGGCAAAGGTTCTTTTGGCCCAAAATGGTGACAGATGCGAAAAGATATGTTATATCATGTCCTGTGTGCCAGTTAATGAAGCCAAGCGATCCTGGAGGCCTTAATTAGTTGCTTCAGGTGTGTTTGATTAGGGTTGGAGCTGAACTTTGCAGGACAGTCGATCGCCATTAACAGAGTTGGACACCCCTGTGCTAGAGTATTACTGTGTATGTGCCAACTGGGCACTGTTTTCCCGATGCCACCAGGATGGCGTTTGCACTGATGGCTTGAGCCCGCCATCGCTGCTTGCAGCTATATTTAGGGCCCGAGCACAGATGGTGCGAGGACCCTCTTGGAATTGCTCCGTTTATTAGGGCCCGAGCCAATGGGCACAGGGCCCTCTTGTTCCCCTAAGGATTATTAGGGCCCGAGCACTGCAGTGCGAGGACCCTATTGGAATTGCTCCGTTTATTATTAGGGCCCGAGCGCCGATGGTGTGAGTGGGTGTGGCAAAATGGCTTGATAGCGCCACCTGTTAAATTTCAACGGAGTGCGCCTCGAGCTACGTTTCACGTACATGCATGAAAATCGGTACACACGTGTAGCACACCATTATCTACAAAAAAGACTCTTGGTACAAAATCCAAAACCCAACAGGAAGTAAGTTATTTTGAATTTCCTGTGCGATTTTTGTGCAGTTTTTGCCATTTCCATGCCTCGTACTTTGATGAACTCCTCCTACAGTTTTAATCAGATTGTCTTCAAATTTGGTGAGGGTCATCATAAGACACTTGTGATGTTAAATTGCGAAGGTTTTGAGTTTTTGTCAAGGGGTGTGTCCCTGGCGGCCTGACAAATTTTGATGTTTCGCCGTGAAACAGGAAGTTGCTGTAACTCAGGCAAGCAATGTCCGATCTGCCCCAAACTTCACATGTTTGATAGGTGTTCTGTCCTGAACAAACACTCATGACCAAATTCAGTTATAGTCATAGCGCCACCTGCTGGCAACAGGAAGTGACAGGGTTAACACTGTTATGGACTCCTAGGAACATATTAAAAAGTGTCAACAAGTGTTAAATAGGCTGGAAACATGCTAGAAACATACTAAAACATGCTAGCAACACTTAGCTAAGTGCTAAAGAATGCTACTAATGCAGTGAAAAAGGAAGTTGCTGTAACTCAGGCCAGCAATGTCCGATCTGCCCCAAACTTCAAACGTTTGACAAGAGTCCTGTCCTGTCCACATCAACATGCCCGTATTCAGTTATAGTCTTAGCGCCACCTGCTGGCAACAGGAAGTGTCATGTGTAACACTGTTATGGACTCCTAGCAACATGTTAAAAAGTGTCAGCAAGTGCTAAATACATTGGTAACATGCTAGCAACACTTAGCTAAATGCTAAAACATCCTATTAATGCAGTGAAACAGGAAGTTACTCTATTCAGGCATACAGTGTCCAGTCTGCCCCAAATTGAACAAATTTGATAAGAGTTCTGTCCTGAACACATCAACATGCCTGTATTTGATTATAGACATAGCGCCACCTGATGGCAACAGGAAGTGTCTTGTTTAACACTGTTATGGACTCCTTGCAAAATAATAAAAAGCATCAACATGTGTTAAATAGGCTGGCAAAATTCTAGAAGCATGCTTAAACATGCTAGCAACACTTAGCTCAGTGTTAAAGCATGCTATTAATGCAGTGAAGCAGAACATTACTGTAACTCGTGCATACAATGTCCAATCTGCCTCAAACTTCACAAGTTTGATTAGAGTCCTGGCCTGAAGATATCTACATGCTCATATTTGGTTATAATTATATAGTGCCACCTACTGGCAACAGGAATTGACATGTTTTAATACTTTTATGCACTATTAGCAAGACTGTAAAATATGCCATTGTGTGCTAATCATAATAGAAATATTCTCAAACATGCTAGCAACACTTACTATGTACTAAAGGATGCTGTTAATACTATGAAACAGGAAGTTGTTGTAACTCTTGCATACAATGCCCAATCTGCCCCAAACTTCACACGTTTCATATGAGTCCTGGTCTGAACACATCTAAAGGCCAATATTCAATTATAATTAAAGCGCTCCTGCTGGCAACAGGAAATGACTTATTTTAAACTAACTTAAACATGAAATGTCTGATCTGCCCTAAACTTCACATATTTGATAAGATTCCTGGTCTCAACAGATCTTAATGCCAATATTTCAGTTATAATCATACCGCCACCTGCTGGCGACAGGAAATTACTTGTTTTAAACTAACGTAAACATGCAATATCCAGTCTGCCCAAAGTTCTTGTGTGTGATATAATTAAATTGAATTGAAAATTTACGTCTGATATAGGTTTCAGAAGAGGGTGTGACAAAAGGCCTTAACAGCGCCACCTATTCTAAGAAAATCAGCAGCCCTCGAGCTGTGTTTCACGTACATGCACGAAAATTTGCACACACATGTAAAGCATCAGTACCTACAAAAAAGACTCTTGGAGCAATATCCGAAACCCAACAGGAAGTCGGTTATTTTTAATTTTATGAGCAAATTTTGCATAATTTTTGTCATCTGCATGCGTTGTATTTTAACGAACACCTCCAAGAGATTTATTCAGATCAACACCAAATTTAGTATGCCTAATCTAAAGGCCTTGGCGATGTTAAATTGCGAAGATCCTGAGTTTTTGTTGAAGGGCGTGTCCGTGGCAGTCTGACGAATTTCGATGTATCGCCATGAAAAATGAAGATGCTATAACTCAGACATACAATGTCCAATCCGCCCCAAACTTCACATGCTTGATAAGACCCCTGACCTGAACAGATTGACATGCCTATATTCAGTTATAGTCATAGCGCCACCTACTGGCAACAGGAAGTGACATATTTTACGCTGTAACAAACTACTCCGAGAAATTTTATGACATCATTTTTTTTTTTTCAGTCACTCTATTCTAAAGGCCTGTGCGATGTTAAATTGTGAAGATCTTGAGTTTTTGTTAAAGGGCGTGTCCATGGCGCCGTGACAAAGTTCGACGGTTCGCCATGGGAATAAATGTTATTCTAACTCAGGCATAAAACGTCCGATCTTGCCCAAACTTCACATGTTTGATAAGAGTCCTGGCCTGAACACATCTGAAGGACAATATTCCATCGGGTGTGGCAAAATGCCTCGATAGCGCCACCTATACACATTTAACGGAGTACGCCTCGAGCTACGTTTCACGTACATGTACAAAAATTGGTACACACATGTAACACACCAATACCTACAAAAAAGTCTCTTGGTACGAAATTCGAATCCCAACAGGAAGTCGGATACTTTGAATTTTCTCTGCAAAATTTGTGTCGTTTTTGCCATTTTGTGGGGGGTTCCTTTAACAAACTCCGCCTAGAGATTTATTCAGATCAACACCAAACTTTGTCAGTGTAATCTAAAGGCCTTTGCGATGTTAAATTGCGAAGATCTTGAGGTTTCGTTGAAGGGCGTGTCTGTGGCGTTCATACAAATTTCGATGTTTCGCCATGAGAAGGGAAGTTATTATAACTCAGACATACAATGTCCAATCTGCCCCAAACTTCACATGTTTGATAAGACTCCTGACCTGAACATATCTACATGCCCATATTCAGTTATAGCCATAGCGCCACCTGCTGGCAACAGGAAGTGACATGTTTTATGCTGTAACGAACTACTCCTAGAAATTTTATGACACTTGATAATTTTTTTTGATCAGTCTAATCTAAAGGCCTTTGCAATGTTAAATTGTGAACATCTTGAGTTTTAATTAAAGGGTGTGGCCATGACACCTTGACAAAGTTCGATGTCTCGCCATGGGAATAGAAGTTGTTGTAACTCAGGCATAAGATGTCCGATCTTCCCCAAACTTCACATGTTCGAAAAGAGTCTTGGCCTGAACACATCTGAAGGTCAATATTCCACTATAATCATAGCGCCACCTGCTGGCAACAGGAAATGGCTTGTTTTACACTAACTTAAACATGCAATGTCCAATCTGCATCAAACTTCAAATATTTGGAACGAGTCATAGCCTGAAGATATCTAAAGGCCAATATTCAGTTATAATCATAGTGCCACCTGTTGGCAATAGGACACCTCATGCTTTATACTAACTCAAACATTCCATGTTCAATCTGCACTAAATTTCATATGCTTGATAAAAGTGCTGGACTGAAGAAATGTACATGCCAAAATCCAGTTATAGTCATAGCGCCACCAGCTGGCAGCAGGAATATTGGCACATATAAATGACTTTGACATATTTCTCTTATATTTACCACATTAAACGCATTTACCACCCGCTGGCGGTGAGCCTGGGTGCGAGGGCCCGTTCATCGTTGCTTGCAGCTTTAATTAGGGCCCGAGCACTGCAGTGCGAGGACCCTCTTGGAATTGCTCCGTTTATTAGGGCCCGAGCACTGCAGTGCGAGGACCCTATTGGAATTGCTCCGTTTATTCTTCTTCTTCTCCGCAATGAGTCGCATTTTTGAGGGCCTAAACATGCTCCAAAACTCACGAAACTTTGCACACACATCAGAACTGGCAAAAATTTACATCTGATATAGGTTTCAGAAGTGGGTGTGGCAAAATGGCTCGATAGCGCCACCTATTAAATTTCAACGGAGTGCGCCTCGAGCTACGTTTCACGTACATGCAAGAAAATTGGTACACGTGTAGTACACCATTATCTACAAAAAAGTCTCTTGGTACAAAATCCGAAGTAAGTTATTTTGAATTTCCTGTAGGATTTTTGTGCAGTTTTTGCCATTTCCATGCCTCGTACTTTGACAAACTCCTCCTACAGTTTTAATCGGATTGTCTTCAAATTTGGTGAGGGTCATCATAAGACCTTTGTGATGTTAAATTGCGATGGTTTTGAGTTTTCATCAAGGGGTGTGTCCCTGGCGGCCTGACAAATTTTGATGTTTCGCTGTGAAACAGGAAGTTGCTGTAACTCAGGCAAGCAATGTCCGATCTGCCCCAAACTTCACATGTGTGATAGGTGTTCTGTCCTGAACAAACACTCATGACCAAATTCAGTTATAGTCATAGCGCCACCTGCTGGCAACAGGAAGTGACATGGTTAAAACTGTTATGGACGCCTAGGAACATATTAAAAAGTGTCAACAAGTGTTAAATAGGCTGGAAACATGCTAGAAACATACTAAAACATGCTAGCAACATTTAGTTAAGGGCTAAAGCATGCTACTAATGCAGTGAAAAAGGAAGTTGCTGTAACTCAGGCCAGCAATGTCTGATCTGCCCCGAACTTCAAAGGTTTGACAAGAGTCCTGTCCTGAACACATCAACATGCCCGTATTCGGTTATGGTCATGGCACCACCTATTGGCACCAGGAAGTGTCTTGTTTAACACTGTTATGGACTCCTTGCAAAATAATAAAAAGCATCAACATGTGTTAAATAGGCTGGCAAAATTCTAGAAGCATGCTAAAACATGCTAGCAACACTTAGCTCAGTGTTAAAGCATGCTATTAATGCAGTGAAAGCACACTTGAATAAACTTCTTTTTCGTAAGGGATGCACAATTAGCAAACAGAAAAATATGCCATTGTGTGCTAAACATGCTAGAAATATTCCCAAATATGCTAACAACATTAACTAAGTGCTAAAGCATGCTATTAATACTATGAAACAGGAAGTAGTTGTAACTCAGGCAAGCAATGTCTGATCTGCCCCAAACTTCATACATTTGATAGGTGTTATGCCCTAAACAAACACCCATTCCCAAATTCATTTATAGACATAGCGCCACCTGCTTGTAACAGGAAGTGACATGGTTAACACTGTAATGGACTCCTAGGAACATATTAAAAAGTGTCAAGTATTAAATAGGCTGGCAACATGCTAGAAACATACTTATACATGCTAATAGCACTTAGCTAATTGATAAAGCATGCTACTAATGCCGTAAAAAAGGAAATTGCTGTAACTCAGGCAAGCAATGATCAGTCTGCCCCAAACTTCAAACGTTTGACAAAAGTCCTGTCCGGAACACATCAACATGCCCTTATTCGTGTTATAGTCATAGCGCCACCTACTGGCAACTGGAAGTGTCATGTTTAACACTGTTATGGACTCCTGTCAACATATTAAAAAGTGTCAGGAAGTGCTAAATACACTGGCAACATATTAAAAACTGCCCCAAACTTCACACGTTTCACAAGAGTCCTGTCCTGAACACATCAACATGCCTGTATTTGATTATAGTCATAGCGCCACCCGATGGCAACAGGAAGTGGCATGTTTAACACTGTTATGGACTCCTTGCGAAATAATAAAAAGCATCAACATGTTTTAAATAGGCTGGCAAAATTCTAGAAGCATGCTTAAACATGCTAGCAGGGCCGCGGCGTTAACTTCAAGTCAGTCGCGTGTTAAAATCATTCGTGAAACTACCGCCAGGTGGCGCAAAGGGACGGTTTGCGAAATGAATGTAATTGTAAAATGAAAAGAAGACGTAAAACAACAATTACATTATAATATACATTATAACATCCTTAAAAGCCATTAAAAATAGGATAGTCTTAGGCTACAGTCTACTCATCAAAAATTTAAAGAAAGACCTTATATACGGATTAAAAGTTTTATATTAGTAAATGTTTTGTATTTTGTATTAGTAAATGTTACATTTACGTTATAATTAGTAAATGTTTTAATTTCGGTTCATTCTTGGTTAAAAAAATTATAATAATCTTCAGGTTCCATTTGCAGAGCGAGATGAGAACGGTGCAGCATTTACAAATAATTCTTATTAACTCTGTTATTATTCTTGATTTTTCAAATTGCTAACACTTTGCATTTTTTTAATTATGCCTTTACTGTGTGATCAAAAATTGTGAATTGTGACTTTGATCGCGCTGGTGCCTCACGCGCACATATTCATTAGAAACAGCAGTCGTTCACCGAGCCATGCAGCGCGAGCAGCGGTCCACTTTGGCATATTTTTACTAATTATGATTTTTTTTCCGTCGATACTGAAACATGTGTGAAATCCAAAGCCTATTTTACCTAATGAATAAGAGTTTAGCTTCAAATGGGCAACATGTTTGGATTCGTCCCTAATGAGAGAGATAAGCCCAACCTTATGTATCGCTTTAAATTATTTTTAATTATTATTTTTGTTTTGTTTATAAGCCCTATATTATTATTATATACTGCAATTATATTTATCCATTAGAATTATATATTTGTAATTCTTGTTCTGTTCTGATAAATTTGTTAAATTTAAAGGATTTGTTGTAAAGTGAAGGGAACTAAAAATATCCTGTTGGTACATTAGCCTATAGCATTATTAGGCCTGCCGTTATTATTTCTGAATGTAATAAAATGCAACTCTCACAAATTTAATTTATTTTTTAGCGTGTCTAAAAAAAATGCAGCAAACGAAAATAGGCGATTAATCGGTTAAAATGTGTTATTGTGGGTTAACAAATTTACATTATATACTTAGGAACAGAGTATGGGCCTAATCTAAGCTATGTTGTTAACTATTTACAAGTTTCGTGTAGTTATAATTTTATCCAGCTTTATTTTTCCATTGCATCTGAAAATGACTTGTGCATGCGCATTCACTCCGCGTGCTCAAGCTGCCTCCCGAGATGCTCAGCTGTGGACGATTTCAGAATGTTTGATATAAAGGTTGCTGTCACATATTATATACAGGAATTGTTCATTAAAAAAAAGAGTTAAAATATATTGTTAGTTTTATGCTAACATGCAAATCAAGGTCTTCAGATACTATATAAGGCTACGTTCACACTGCAGGGCTTAATGCTCAATTCCGATTTTTTTTTAAAATTAGATTTTTTTGCAAGGCCGTTAACATTTCCAATTAAATGCGACCTTTTGTGATCTCCTGTGTGAACGTGAAATGACCCAGAAGTGACCCGCATGCGCAGAAGAGTACTCAATGGTCAACGACGTCACTCGTTGTTTGCGGAAGTAGCTAATGTTAAACATGGATGTCAACAACAGTGTAGTCAACAGCGGAGCTCTTTTTGCAATATTAAAGTTATTTTCCCAACGGAGCCAGGATCGTCTGTAACCACGTTCTGCCATTTCGATGGAAATGTTTTCGTAAACCGCCCGGTTCCGATAAGAGCCCTCGAGTTTGGCCTGAATAGAGCTGTCACCCCAAATATTAATTAAAATCTGTGACCTTTCTTCCCTTCCATTGACTGGTCTCAGCAGCATCGTCCGCCATGGTTGTTGTTTATCTTCTCGTTCCCGCCTACTTCAATGCAGAATTATGACGTTTGTAGCGTATCAATGACGTACGGGTCGGATACATGTGGCCTGGCCGTTCAGACGGAGGTCACATTTCAAAAAGATCGGATCGTATCAATGACGTACAGGTCGGATACATGTGGCCTGGCGGTTCAGATTTGAAAAGATCGGATCTGTGTCGTTCAGACTGTCATGAAAAGATCAGATACAGGTCGCATAGGGGCAAAAAAATCGGAATTGGGTCGTTTCAGCCTGCAGTGTGAACGTAGCCTAAGATACAAGTTCGTTTAGGCTATTTAACATGCACTGTGACATTTTACCGTTTCAACTTATAAACTCTTTAAGATTTTAAAGTCAGTTTAATAGTAGGCCTATTGACATTCAAGTTGAATATGGTATTTTTTAAAAAAGTTTTTAATTGCTTAAATTATTTATTTTCATCATATCATTTTTTACGAGCTGTATTCGTTTTCCATTTCGGAAACCAAGCACACACTTTTTTTTTTCTTTTTTAAAACAATTAGTCGCTCACATAGCTCTAACAAGGTTTTATTTTATTTTTATTTTATTTTTTTGAGGATTGTGCCACTGTCAGGGGAGTCAAATCATCATTAGAGTTGCAAATTAACTTCAGAAATGGCAAATAAGGACTAATAGAGGTTCTTTCTTTTATTCTTTATTTATAATGTTTATTCTTGAAGAAAATAAGTATTTACTCTTTAAGGAAAATAAGGGACGATCCAAATATTTGTAATGTACAATAATATAGGCCTATGTCTGTCCGTTGGATTTTAAAGCGTAACAACTGAAGGTCTATGAAACATTTCTATGATGAATTTTTTGAAACAATGGCACTTAAAGTTTTCAACCATAATATTATTTCAACCATAGCCTGTGAATAAATAAAATGCGTACTTTTCAATGAAAGAACATTGAGAGTGTAGGTTGCTTCTTGTGTTTGGATTTGTGCTTCAATATAATGAGCTCCAAGTTTAAGAATAGCCTACAGTGTTTTTTTTTTTTTTTTTTTTTTTTTTTTTTTTTACTGTATTTAACAGCATTAGCTCAATGAAATACGTCTTTCTTCAGGTAGACTGATTGTTTTCCTGCCTTGCTAAATGTTTGGCTCATGATCAGTAAGTTGTATTCACCTCAAACTGATTTTATAAAATCCAAAGTGGACGGTGAAGCTGGGTCAGTGAGCGCGTGACGCTTGCTGTGAAGCGGGAGCAGCTGCAGAGGATTCCGCTTGGTCTTAAAGCCTTCCTCAAACGCCTACGTTCACATACGTCTACGCTTTTCTCAAAAATAATGATTAATTATCAATTGATAATTTGTTATTATTATGGTCTAGTGATAATAATAATATGGGATGCGAGACAATAATGAATAAAAAGAGCAGGGCTGATGTGAGTGCAGGCATGTTTCAATCCAGTAACATGACAACACACCGTTCCTCACAGCCAAAAAACAGACCGGATTCAGTTCAGCTGGAAGGGGCTGGGTTTTTTGGTTGTAGTTCTGTATAGCTTGTGGGGGTCGAGATAAAGGTGTGAATCTCTTGGTCTTTCATATGTACAGTGTCTTATGAGGGTTTCATACTTGCAGAACAGGTTTTTAGGACATATTGGTTTTAAAACAACTTTAAAGAAAGGTTTGATCCACTTCAGATGTTGACTACTGTATAGCAATAAAGTTTATTAGTTATTATAACTTAATTTCAGAGGAAGTTGCCTTAAAAAAAAAAAAAAAAAAAAACTGTTGCATTAGGGCTGGGCGATGGCCTAAAAAAAATCTAAAGAATTTTTTTTTTTTTTTAATCCCCGATTTTTTTTTTTTTTCACAAAAAATCCGATTACTGATACTAGCCCATCATGCATCTAACCATCCACTCTGCGTTAAGAGCTGTTCAGATTATAACTGCCAGCTCCGCAGTGAGTCCGTGTCATGGAAGTAGGACAGAGCAAGTCTAAATATATTTTCTAGTCTATATTTTCATCGTATGCCACTGGTTTAGGTTATGTATTTATTTTTATTTCTTATATCAATTATTTGTAAATATAGCAGACACTGTCTAACCGTGTCTACACCGGACGGTCTTGTTCATTTCGTAGGGTGAAACATCTCTCTCACTCGGCAGCAGAGTATGTGATAGTGGAGCGGCAACAATTTCCCCTCCAAGCATTTAATAGAATCACTCCACTCCGCGCTCACTATTCACTGCTCTGCACTCGCTCTGTGGATAAAGCTGAAATGTTATGTTCATAACGTAGCCTATAAAAATAAAATAATAAATAAAATTACAGGAGAGTTTCAAAGGGGATTAGGCTATTGTGTGCAAACTTTTTTTCCTACCAAACGCCAAACTAATAACATTGTCAGCATTAAAAGGTATAATTGCTGCATTCTGCTATGCAAATTTTGCTTGTGATGAAAATAACAGTACATTTTCGTCAGTTATTTTATCTACGGATCGATGCATTTCTTACAGATTTCAAAATCAGTTACAGATGAAGCAGCACTGTAAAATTACATTTGTTTGAATGCATTATTGCGACAGCAATTACGTGTGAATGTGCTGTACCTGTTTAAATGATGCTTTAACCCGAAAATAATCAGTAAAAGGAAGACAAACTCCTTGAGAACTAGCCTGTAACGCTCGACTACTGCCGTCATTATAATCTTCTGATCGGAGAGATTGTGTATCAAGCTATAGCTAAATATGTTTATCATGTGAATTTTTGCTAAATATGCAGTTATCTTAAGGGCTGTTGGCATGAATTGTACTCGTGATGGAGCGGTGCTGGAGCGAGTGAAAACCACGACGCTCCGACTTTTAAAAAATCCTCTCCTCACTCCGGTCAGAATCACACCGCTCTGCTCATACTCTGCTCGGCAGGATGTCTCAGACGTGCGGGGGAGGGTTGAGCCCAATCACAACTACGAGCCCTGAGTGGAGCGTCGGCCGTTTTATTTTGTTGCGTCCATACAATATTTTTTAGAGTGTGAAATATAAATTTTCACAGAATGTAGCCTATTCATGAACAATATACTGAAGTTTTTCTAAATCCCAAACAGAGTCCAGACATCAGTAAACTATCCGTTTATGAACATGTTTAATAGGCTTTTTTTTTTTTTTTTTTTTTTTTTTTTTTTTTTTTACAGACGTGACAAAAAACACAAGAGTTTTTATATATTTTGTAGACCTTATGTGATTTAAAATGCACAAACCAGAAGCACAATATCTGCAGAGAAGGTTCTGGCCATTCTCAAAACATAAAATATCAATTTTATTTCAAATTTCGTTTTTGTGTTTCAGAGGTAAAATCAATGTCAAGTCAAGTCATCTTTATTTATATAGCGCTTTAAACAAAAAAGATTGCGTCAAAGCAACTGAACAACATTAATTAGGAAAACAGTGTGTCAGTAATGCAAAATGACAGTTAAAGGCAGTTCATCATTGAATTCAGTGATGTAATCATGCAGCTCAGTACAGTTTAAAATAGTATTTGTGCAATAATTTGCAATCAAGTCAACGATATCGCTGTAAATGAAGTGTCCCCAACTAAGCAAGCCAGAGGCGACAGCGGCAAGGAACCAAAACTCCATCAGTGACAGAATGGAGAAAAAACCTTGGGAGAAACCAGGCTCAGTTGGGGGGGCAGTTCTCCTCTGGCCAGACGAAACCAGCAGTTCAATTCCAGGCTGCAGCAAAGTAAGATTGTGCAGAAGAATCGTCTGTTTCCTGTGGTCTTGTCCCCGGTGGTCGTCTGAGACAAGGTCTTTACAGGGGATCTGTCTCTGGGGCTCTAGTTGTCCTGGTCTCCGCTGTCTTTCAGGGCTGTAGAGGTCCTTTCTAGGTGCTTATCCACCATCTGGGCTGAATACAGACTGGATCCGGGTGACTGCAGTGACCCTCTGACTTGGATACAGACTGGATCTGGTGGCTACGGTGACCTCAGAATAAGAGAGAAACAGACTGATATGAGCGTAGATGCCATTCTTCTTTACCTAATTAATGCAGCCTAAAAATCCTTTAACGGATTTGGATATTAGAAGTGTATTAGTATGTTATGTGTAAGCCAGGTTAAAGAGATGGGTCTTTAATCTAGATTTAAACTGCAAGAGTGTGTCTGCCTCCCGAACAATGTTAGGTAGGTTATTCCAGAGTTTGGGCGCTAAATAGGAGAAGGATCTGCTGCCCGCAGTTGACTTTGATATTCTAGGTATTATCAAATTGCCAGAGTTTTGAGAACGGAGCGGACGTGGAGGACTATAATGTAACAAGAGCTCGTTCAAATACTGAGGTGCTGAACCATTCAGGGCTTTATAAGTAATAAGCAAGATTTTAAAATCTATACGATGTTTGATAGGGAGCAAGTGCAGTGTTGACAGGACCGGGGCTAATATGATCATACTTCCTGGTTCTAGTAAGAACTCTAGCTGCTGCATTTTGGACTAACTGGAGTTTGTTTACTAAGCGTGCAGAACAAACCACCCAATAGAGCATTACAATAGTCTAACCTTGAGGTCATAAACGCATGGATTAACATTTCTGTATTTGACATTGAGAGCATAGGCCGTAATTTAGATATATTTTTTGAGATGGAAAAATGCAGCAGTTGTACAAATGCTAGAAACGTGGCTTTCTAAGGAAAGGTTGCTATCAAATAGCACACCTAGGTTCCTAACTGATGACGAAGAATTAACAGAGGAGCTATCAAGGCTTAGACAGCGTTCTAGGTCATTACATGCAGAGCTTTTAGGCCCTATAATTAACCACCTCTGTTTTTTCAGAATTTAGCAGTAAGAAATTACTCGTCATCCAGTTTTTTATATCGACTATGCATTCCGTCAGTTTTTCAAATTGGTATGTTTCGCCGGGCCGCGAAGAAATATAGAGCTGAGTATCATCAGCATAACAGTGAAAGCTAACACCGTGTTTCCTGATGATATCTCCCAAGGGTAACATGTAAAGCGTGAAGAGTAACGGCCCTAGTACTGAGCCTTGCGGTACTCCATACTGCACTTGTGAACGATATGATACCTCTTCATTCACTGCTACAAATTGATGTCGGTCATATAAGTACGATTTAAACCATGCTAATGCACTTCCATTAATGCCAACAAAGTGTTCTAGTCTATGCAAAAGAATAGTGTGGTCAATAGTATCGAACACAGCATTAAGATCCAATAGCACTAATAGAGAGATACAACCATGATCAGATGATAAGAGCAGGTCATTTGTAACTCTAAGGAGAGTAGTCTCAGTACTATGATACGGTCTAAATCCTGACTGGAAATCCCCACAGATGCCATTTTTCTCTAAGAAGGAATATAATTGTGAGGATACTACCTTTTCTAGTATCTTGGAAAGAAAAGGGGAGATTCGAGATCGGTCTATAATTAACTAGTTCTTTGGGGTCAAGTTGTGTTTTTTTGATGAGAGGCTTAATAACAGCCAGTTTGAAGGTTTTGGGGACATACCCTAATAACAATGAGGAATTACTAATAGTCAGAAGAGGATCTATGACTTCTGGAAGCACCTCTTTTAGGAGCTTATTTATAAATAAACAAATGATTTCTTGTCAGCTGCAAGATGAAATTCACAGTGCTGACTCTCTCCACATGGACGCGCATTTAGAGAGAAATGCACCTTCACAGATTACATAATGCTTTCGTTTTGAATTGATTCGTTTAAAAGACATTTCAAGCTTTCTGTAGATATATTTCTCATGTATGCGAGACACCACAATTTTCAGTTATTTCATTAGCAGGAAAAAATCACGTGACCGAGAGGGCGCCTCCCTGTCATGCACGCGTAATAATTTTCGCACAAACACTTGAATATGAATAATAATTCACATTTTGCATATGCATTACAAAGCAAATATTTTTTTTTACACGCAATTATCCAAAATAAAACCAAACAAGATTTGTAATGAAGATAAAATATGTAGACAAATAAGAATAAATGCTGCATGTGCACTCAGCAACATGCGCGCCGAGCAAACCTTGCACTCTGATATTTTACGGAATATTATACAAACCTGCATTTAAATGCGGCTACAATGTATTTATTTATTTATTTATTATTATTATTTATTTTTTTTACTTAAATTACATGAAAGCAAGTAAAGAAGACTGAAGTTAATTAATTAAGCTCTTTTTTTACATCGTGTGTATTTCGAGAACTTGAGTTTAATCATGAGGACGTTTTATTAATCAGTCCATCCTTTAGAGTTTCAATGATTTAGTTAAATCGTGCAGGTTTAATTTATTTGTTTCTTGTTTTAATTAGGCCTAAATAGTGGGAGCGAAATTATTCAGTGCCTCCCGTTTTACTAAAATAAAGAAAACAATTTATAAAACACGCAAGCCTAGATCACTATGCTACCACCTTTAATTCTCCAATGCAAAGTAAACCACAATTTCTTTTGAATAGTATAACACATAATTCATATTATATAAATAATACTGCAGACTATTTAAATGTGTCAAATCTAAAATATGGTGTAGAGAAAATATAAGCACAGGTTCTTAGGCTTGACATTTATCCTGCTTGAATTCGTTCTAAGAAACACACATATCTTCATAAGGACTAAACTTTCATCAAAAGCTGCAAATGCACCTTGCCGACGCCGCGGCGGCGGTATGAGCGGCGGTAGAACCACCGTTTTGGATGGCCACCTACTGTAGCTCAGTCTTAAAGCATGCTATTAATGCAGTGAAGTAGAACATTACTGTAACTTGTGCATACAATGTCCAATCTGCCTCAAGCTTCACAAGTTTGATTAGAGTCCTGGCCTGAAGATATCTACATGCTCATATTTGGTTATAGTTATAGTGCCACCTACTGACAACAGGAAGTGACATGTTTTAATACTTTTATGCACTATTAGCAACACCGTAAAATATGCCATTGTGTGCTAATCATGCTAGCAAATATTCTTAAACATGCTAGCAACACTTACTATGTGCTAAAGGATGCTATTAATACTATGAAAGAGGAAGTTGTTGTAATTCTTGCATACAATGCCCAATCTGCCCCAAATTTCACACGTTTTATAAGAGTCCTGGCCTGAACACATCTAAAGGCCAATATTCAATTATAATTATAGCGCCACCTGCTGGCAACAGGAAATGACTTATTTTAAATTAACTTAAACACGAAATGTCTGATCTGCCCTAAACTTCACATGTTTGATAAGATTCCTAGTCTCAACAGATTTTAAGGCCAATATTTCAGTTATAATCATACGGCCACCTGCTGGCGACAGGAAATTACTAGTTTTAAACTAACTTAAACATGCAATATCCGGTCTGCCCAAAGTTCTTGTGTTTGATATGGGTCCTGGCCTGAACTCATCTTTAGGCCAATATTTGTTTATAGTCTTAGCGCCACCTGCTGGCAACAGGAAATTACTTATTTTACACTAACTTAAACATGCAATGTCTGATCTGCCCGAAACTTTGCATGTTTGGTAAGAGTCCTGGCCTGAAGACATTTACATGCCGATATTCAGTTATAATCATAGCGCCTCCAGTTGGCAGCAGGAAATATGGCACAAATATTTACCTTTTTATAAGCACATGGCCCAACGTTTGCTGTTCTCCTATGGCCACCGGTTGGTGGTGAGCCCGTGTGCGAGGGCCCTTTCATCGCTGCTTGCAGCTTTAATTATTAGGGCACGAGCACCGATGGTGTGAGGACCCTCTTGTATCTGCTTTGTTTCTTCTTCTTCTTCTTCTTCTTCTTCTTCTTCTTCTTCTTCTTCTTCTTCTTCTTCTTCTTCTTCTTTTTCTCCAAAATGAATCACATTTTTGAGGGCATAAACATGCTCAAAAAGTCATGAAACTTTACACACGCGCCAGACCTGGTGAAAATTTACATCTGATATAGGTTTCAGAAGTGGGTGTGGCAAAATGGCTCGACAGCGCCACCTATCCTAAAAAAATCAACAGCCCTCGAGCTGTGTTTCACGTACATGCACGAAACTTGGCACACATATGTAAAGCATCAGTACCTACAAAAAAGACTCTTGGAGCAATATCCGAAACCCAACAGGAAGTCGGTTATTTTTAATTTAATGAGCAAATTTTGCATCATTTTTGTCATTTGCATGCCTTGTATTTTAAGGAACTCCTCCTAGAGATTTATTCAGATCAACACCAAATTTGGTATGCCTAATCTAAAGGCCTTTGCGATGTGAAATTGCGAAGATCTTGAGTTTTCGTTGAAGGGCGTGTCCGTGGCGGCCTGATGAATTTTGATGTTTCGCCATGAAAAATGAAGTTGCTATAACTCAGACATAAAATGTCCAAACTGCCCCAAACTTCACATGTTTGATAAGACTCCTGACCTGAACAGATTAAAATGCCTATATTCAGTTATAGTCATAGCGCCACCTACTGGCAACAGGAAGTGACATATTTTACGCTGTAACAAAGTACTCCGAGAAATTTTATGACATATTTTTTTTTTTCAGTCACTCTATTCTAAAGGCCTGTGCAATGTTAAATTGTGAAGATCTTGAGTTTTCGTTAAAGGGTGTGTCCATTGCGCCGTCACAAAGTTCGATGTCTCGCCATGGGAATAAATGTTATTCTAATTTAGGCATAAAACGTCCAATCTTGCCCAAACTTCACATGTTTGATAAGAGTCCTGACCTGAACACATCTGAAGGCCAATATTACATCGGGTGTGGCAAAATGCCTCGATAGCGCCACCTATACCTGTTTAATGGAGTGCGCCTCGAGCTACGTTTTACGCACATGTACAAAAATTGGTACACACATGTAACACACCAATACCTACAAAAAAGTCTCTTGAAATTCGAATCCCAACAGGAAGTCGGTTATTTTTAATTTTCTCTGCAAAATTTGTGTAGTTATTGGCATTTTCAGGGAGTGTACTTCAATGAACTCCTCCTAGAAATATTCAGATCAACACCAAACTTTGTCAGTGTAATCTAAAGGCCTTTGCGATGTTAAATTGCGAAGATCTTGAGGTTTCTTTGAAGGGCGTGTCTGTGGCGGCCATACAAATTTCGATGTTTCGCCATGAGAAAGGAAGTTGTTATACCTCAGACATACAATGTCCAATCTGCCCCAAACTTCACATGTTTGATAAGACTCCTGAACTGAACATATCTACATGCCCATATTCAGTTATAGCCATAGCACCACCTGCTGGCAACAGGAAGTTACATGTGTAACACTGTTATGAACTCCTAGCAACATATTAAAAAGTGTCAGCAAGTGCTAAATACACTAGTAACATGCTAGAAACATACTAAAACATGCTAGCAACACTTAGCTAAATGCTATAGCATCCTATTGTAGCGTATGAGGCCTGAACCAGACAAATTAAAGATTTGATCGTGAGCATGGTTGAAACAAGAGAAGCCAAATTCCTCGGAAAGGCAACAGGATGCTGTAAATCAAGTCCTAGCACCACAGTCTGAAGCTAGATTACCAACCAGCTCTTTCACAGAACAGCTTTCAACATTAACACCATTAGAACAATTATTGACAATTTCAATTCGAAGAAGAGATTGTCTAATTTGGGGCAAGTAATCGAAGAGATGGACAGTCTGACCCTCACATGTAAAGCCATGAGAGTAAACAAGATCATTGGATTGACTTCCCCCCACCTAGTAGAACCAGACTGAAATTCCTAAGGAGACCTGTTAACCCCTCTGGTCTTCACAGGACATATCCTTACTCCCCAGAATGGTACAGAGAATGCCTTCCAATGCATATATGCACCAAAATGAACTCAAAAAAGACTTCTAAATGGATATCAGTCCATTGCTTAACTCCATATCATACATGAACCCACACATTTGATTATAATGTTTCTAATCACTTATTGTGTATGTCTTTTTAAATAACACTTGAATAGCTTAAGGGATCATATTCATGTTTAGTATGTGTGTGTTCGAATCTTCTTGCTTGAAACGTTTCTGACCATCAGTTATTTGTCAAATGTATCATATTCTTGTTATAGGAATCATGTCCAAATTATACCCTGCAATAGCGGGAAAATTCGGACCACGTGATTGATAAGATAACATATGATTTATGAATGGGTGGGACAAACAATGCAACACCCCGAGAAAAGACAATATCTAATTGGTCAAGACAACATTTGAGGTGTGGCCAAAAGGCCAGTTTAAATACTCAGGACACCATCAAATTTCGCTTTTAGCTCTTAGCTTTTAGCTTGCGTTTAGCTTTTGCTATCAGTCATGCCGGCTGTTAGCCTGCTTTTTAGCTGCTGCTTTTAGTCATGCTTTGTCATCACTTTTAGCGTTCTTCGAGCGCCGTTCCAGCGTGCTTCGGCCTGCACGCCTGCTACTACTTAGCCACGATGAGAAGAAACACCACCTAGTCTCGTTAAACTTTACTTCTATTCTTTTACTTTAGTTTCTTTTCTTTTTTCCGTTTGAGAGTTTGTGTTCTGAGTTAAGTTTTGTAACGCTGTGTCTCCGAGTCTGACCTCGCGTGCCCGTCTGAAACTTCAGCCAGCCCACAACTCCGCATCTTCAGCCTACGCCCAACCACGGGCTTCCCAAGACGTCACTTCAATGACTATTGAACTTCCAGCCAATCAGCAACCTCGGGAAACCCCCTTTTCAGCGACAACAAAGGGAACCCCGTTACACAGGCATCACAAGTAACGTACCTCCAGACTCTGATCTGTACTGGTGTATATAATATAATTTTAACCTAATTGATGAACTCAATGCGAGGGTTAATTAAGTGACTGATGGTTGTTCATGTCTATGCAATTTCACGTATTGCTGTAAACTTGGGATTTCACATTTTCATTCTCTTAAACCCATTCTTTCCTAACTTTCTATCCTCCCGCAACTTGTGTGAATGTGTGAGTGCGTGTGCTTATGTTTTAGATTAGTTTATATGTCTTAGATTTATCTAATAAAGCCTTATTCATATTGAAAAAAGAAGTATCTTCTGTTTTGTCCTTACAAGTTAATGTCTTAAACTGCCGATCTTGTTACTGTGCTAATTAATAGTGTTTTCACTATAATTTGGATATTAATATCAAGCGCAGATTTGATGTTATATGGCTCGTTCAGTGAATCGCTGGCCGTTTCAGTGATCAGCTGTGAAACAGTGATTCTGTTCAAATTCCCTTTAAAATCTTAAATGATTCCCTTTGAGCTAAATTGACCTGTTTCCCTTACGCTATTAATGCAGTGAAACAGGAAGTTACTGTAATTCAGGCATACAGTGTCCAATCTGCCCCAAATTGAATAAGTTTGATAAGAGTCCTGTTCTGAACACATCACCATGCCTGTATTCGATTATAGTCATAGCGCCACCTGCTGGCAACAGGAAGTGGTATGTTTAACACTGTTATGGACTCCTTGCAAATTATAAAAAGCATCAACAAGTGTTAAATAGGCTGGCAAAATTCTAGAAGCATACTAAAACTAGCTACATACTAAACATACTAGCACCACCTGCTGGCAACAGGAAATTACTTCTTTTACACTTAATTCTTAAAAAAGTCTCTTGGTACGAAATTCGAATCCCACCAGTCGGTTACTTGGAATTTTCTGTGCAAAATTTGTGTCGTTTTTGCCATTTTCAGGGGTTGTACTTTAATGAACACCTCCTAGAGATTTATTCAGATCAACACCAAACTTTGTCAGTGTAATCTAAAGGCCTTTGCGATGTTAAATTGCGAAGATCTTGAGGTTTCGTTGAAGGGCGTGTCTGTGGCAGCCCTACAAATTTCAATGTTTCGCCATGAGAAAGGAAGTTGCTATAACTCAGACATACAATGTCCAATCTGCCTCAAACTTCACATATTTGATAAGACTCCTGACCTGAACATATCTACATGCCCATATTCAGTTAGCATTATAACGCCACCTGCTGGCAACAGGAAGTGCAATGTTTTACATGTCTTGTTTTACACTAACTTAAACATGCAATGTCCAATCTGCACCAAACTTCAATTATTTGGGAAGATTCATGGCCTGAAGATATCTAAATGCCAATATTCAGTTATAATCATAGCGCCACCTGTTGGCAATAGGACGACACCTCATGCTTTATACTAACTCAAACATTCCATGTTCAATCTGCACTAAATTTCATATGCTTGATAAAAGTGCTGGACTGAAGAAATCTACATGCCAAAATCTAGTTATAGTCATAGCGCCACCAGCTGGCAGCAGGAAGATTGGCAAATATAAATTACTTTGACATATTTCTCTTATATTTACCACATTAAACGCATATATCTCGCCGTTCGCTGTTTTACTAAAGCCACCCGCTGGCGGTGAGCCCGGGTGCGAGGGCCCATTCATCGCTGCTTGCAGCTTTAATTTATTTTGTATTTTGTTAAAACTTGTATCTCAACGGTAAATCAATTGCTATTTCGTGGTCTACAACATGAAATAATAAAAGTGTCTGCTAAATGAATAAATGTAAATGAAAGAATCATTATAACATGTACATAAAAAATTTAGAAACGTTGGACACAACAATGTGGCACCATTGTGCAGGAGCAAGCATCACAACAAAAAAGTAACCTCAAGGCTGATCTAGGTAAATGTATGCAAATGTATAGGGCCCCCAATTCACTAAATCCACCCCCGGGTGTATATATATATTCATTAAGGTAATAGGTACTTCACTCAACACCCCTTTAAGCAGCACATTTCACCCTGAAGGAGAAAAAGTCTAAGTATTTATACTGTTGATATTGCTATATTAACAATAGACTGATATACTGTATACACTGAAAAAAAAAAAACTTTCATGGGCAGCCTAGAATATCATGCACTTTAACAACAAAATAAACTTTTTTTTTTCTTTATTGAATAATAAAAATAAAAACCCTCTTTGTTCTCTTTCTCTGTATCATTGTTTCTACACTGGTGATTTTTTAAACTAACTTTTTAATTTTTACCAAACAAGGCCATAATCATATCTAGAACATTAGGGGGACTATTGTATTGAAAATATTAAGACCAGACCACTATGGCAATGGTAAAGGAACTAAATAAATAAGAACTGTAAGGGAAACAGGTCAATTTAGCTCAAAGGGAATCATTTAAGATTTTAAAGGGAATTTGAACAGAATCACTGTTTCACGGCTGATCACTGAAACGGCCAGCGATTCGTTGAATGAGCCGTATAAAATCAAATCTGCACTGGATATTAATATCCAAAATATAGTGAAAACACTATTAATTAGCACAGTAACAAGATCGGCAGTTTAAGACATTACCTTGTAAGCACAAAACACAAGATACTTCTCTTTTCAATATGAATAAGGCTTTATTGGATAAATATAAACTAAATATAAACTAAATATAAGACATATAAACTAATCTAACACATAAGCACACGCACTCACACATTCACACAAGTTGCAGTAAGATAGAACGTTTAAGATAGAAGATAGAATGAGTTTAAGAGAATGAAAATGTGAAATCCCAAGTTTACAGCAATACGTGAAATTGCATAGACATGAACAACCATCAGTCACTTAATTAACCCTCACACTGAGTTCCTCAATGAGGTTAAAATTATATTAGATTCACCAGTACAGATCAGAGTCTGGAGGTACGTTACTTGTGATGCCTGTGTAACTGGGTTCCCTTTGTTGTCACTGAAAAGGGGGTTTCCCGAGGCTGCTGATTGGCTGGAAGTTCAGTAGTCGTTGAAGTGATGTCTTGGGAAGCCCGTGGTTGGGCGTAGGCTGACGATGCGGAGTTGTGGGCTGGCTGAAGTTTCAGACGGGCACGTGAGGTCAGACTCGGAGACCCGGCGTTACAAAACTTAACTCAGAACACGAAACTCTCAAACGGAAAAGAAAAGAAACTAAAGTAAAAGAATAGAAGTAAAGTTTCATGAGACTAGGTGGTGTTTCTTCTCATCGTGGCTAAGTAGCAGCAGGCATGCAGGCCGAAGCACGTTAGAACGGCGCTCGAAGAACGCTAAAAGTGATGACAAAGCATGACTAAAAGCAAACGCTAAAAGCAAAAGCTAAAAGCAGGCTAAAAGCCGGCATGACTGATAGCAAAAGCTAAATGCAAGCTAAAAGCAAAAAGCAAAGGCTAAAAAGCAAAATTTGATGGTGTCCTGAGTATTTAAACTGACCTTTTGTCCACACCTCAAATGTTGTCTTGACCAATTAGATATTGTCTTTTCTCAGGGTGTTGCGACATTTGTCCTACCCATTCATATCATATCAATCATATGTTATCTTATCAATCACGTGGTCCGAATTTTCCCGCTCTTGCAGGGTATAATTTTGGACATGATTCCTATAACAAGAATATGATACATTTGACAAATAACTGATGGTCAGAAACATTTAAAGCAAGAAGATTCGAACACACACATACTAAACATGAATATGATCCCTTAAGCTATTCAAGAGTTATTTAAAAAGACATACACAATAAGTGATTAGAAACATTATAATCAAATGTGTGGGTTACATGTATGATATGGAGTTAAGCAATGGACTGATATCCATTTAGAAGTCTTTTTTGAGTTCTTTTTGGTGCATATATGCATTGGAAGGCATTCTCTGTGCCATTCTGTGGAGTAAGGATATGTCCTGTGAAGACCCGAGAGGTTAACAGGTCTACTTAGGAATTTCAGTCTGGTTTCCTTCAAGGTGGGGGAAGTCAATCCAGAGAGCTTGTGATCATGATTATTATCATGGGTTTACATGTGATGGTAACGCTGTGCATCTCTTTGACCATCAATCTGGATTACTTGCCCCAAATTTGACAATCTCTTCTCCGAATTGAAATTGTCAATAATTGTTCTAATGGTGTTAATGTTGAAAGCTGTTCTCTGAAAGAGTTGGTTGGTTATCTTGCTTCAGACTGTGGTGCTAGGAGTTGATTTACAACATCCTGCCTTTCTGTGGAATTCGGCTCATGTTTCAACCAGGCTCCCGATCGAATCTTTAATTTGTCTGGTTCCGGCCTGATACGCTACAGAAGATTTTTTTGTAATCAATCTTAACTGCAAATAATATTTTTATTTTAAAATATGCACCCATTCAATTTTAGTTGTATTCCTAATATGTTGAAAATGCTATTGTCGTCACAATAATTATGAATTACATGAATCACGTAAATGACAGCTCAACTTTCAATTAAAAACGGTGGAATTTGATGAACAAACAAAAAAAAAGTTGAATACTTTGCATCACTGGATAATACAGTAGAGCCAACTGTTGATACAGTAAGTAATTCTGCTTCTGCTTTCTGCAACAGACTGAATCCTCAGGTGAATTCAGCGCGTCTTACATTCAGCTAATAAAAAAAAAATATGCTGCAATTTTCTGGAGTTATTTTATGGTTGTTTGGGCAGTCTCAAGCTATAGCTTAAACTTTTCGAAATACAGTCTTTAATATATGCACAAAAAATAAATAAATAAAGTCATCTTTATCTAATTCTGATTGGGTGGGCAAGACAGTAATTTGGGTGGGCTCAGCCAAACCCTGCCCATGCCTGGAGCCGGCCCTGTGTGAGAAGCGAGTAAATTATCACCATCAGACCCAAAGGGGTTAGAGAAAGTTGAGTTAACATAACGAGAACACATAGAAGAATACATATAAAAATAGTAGAACAAAAGTAAATTACCCTGCATGCAGAACAAGAAATTAGAACTATTTATGCTCATAAAAACAAAAACATGTATGTAGGTCAAAAAGCAGAGCCTGAAGCCGGTCCATTTTGTAGTTGAAATCCAAGGGTAAACAACCCCATGATCAAAAGAAACCTTACAAGACCAAGAAGTACTACAGATAGCAGGTTTAAACGTTAGAACAGTGCTTCCCAAACCTGTCTTGGAGGCCCTCCTGCCCTGCACATTTTGTATATCTCCCTAATCAGACACACCCAATTTAGTTCTTGCAGTCTCTATTAACGAGTTGATGAGTGGAATCAGGTGTGATAGATAAGGGAGGCATACAAAACGTGCAGGGCAGGGGGGCCTCCAGAACAGGTTTGGGAAGCACTACATTAGAAGATATCCAATTAACACAAAAACTGGTCGTACAATCATAAATGTTAGAAGAGCTGGCAACTGCCGAACGGCCCTTTATAACTAAAATTTTTGCAGGTATTCACAACATACTTACATACATGTCAAGATCAATCCAGATACAGAATATTTAAAAAGTCAACCTTCCTGCCATCTCTTAAAATCCTGCATAGCCAGTATGACCTTAAATCGGGTCCCTTTGAAAACTGGTGGACTAGCTTTTAAAGTCATTCAGCCACTTCAAGATGGGCTCTATCACTCTGATGAGTAGGAGTCGAGGCAGGCAAGCTAGAAAGAAAATCCTCCACATCGCTGGGCTGTTTGAAGAACTTGGCACCTTCATATTGCACTCTGAGAACCACCGGATAGATCATGGAAAAGTCCACTCTCTTCTCGCGGAGATGTTTTTTGACTGCACCGAATGCCTGCCTTTTCCTAACAATCGCAGCCGAGAAATCCTCATAAATGAAAATGACATGCTGCTTATGCAGTAGTTTTCCGGCATCTCGCACAGCTTGTAAAATGCTCACTTTATCCTGAAAATTGTGAAGCTTCAGGATCAAAGCGCATGGTCTTTCACCTGGAGCAGGTTGGCGCATCGGTATGCTGTGCGCACGTTCTATTTTGAGTTGTCCATGTTTGCAGTCAATATTCAGCAGACTGGGAAGCTAGGATTTAAAAAGCAGAACAGGGATGGTACCTTCCTCTCCCTCAGGTAGGCCAGTTTTTCTTATGTTGCACCTCCTGCTTCTTTTATCCTAGTCATTTATTTTGTCCAGAGCGGTTTCAAGGGTCGCCTTTATCTTGACCAAGTCTGCATTATCCTTGACAACTGTGTCTTCCATCCTGGATATACGCAACTCAGCTCCAGCAAAGCGGTTTTCCATGTGCCATTACAGCAGAGAGTTTCTCCATCAAAGGGTCAGTTTTGTTCTCAAGTGCTTTATGTACACCTACGAGGACTTCCGAAGTAATGCGCTTAACTAGCAAGTCCATTTCACCAGTTTTGGTAGATTGTTTTCATCTTCTGAGCGTGTCATTTAGATTCAGACTTTTCTCTGACATACTTTGCCTCCACCACACTCAGAAAAATACAAATTAAGGAAGACTATTTGGTCTTAAAAAGTTTAAATCAAAGGGCTCAGCAGCTGCCCAGCAAAAGTACGACTACTCCACCATCTTGCCTCACATGACTCCCCACATGGAGCTTATTTGAAGCAAATCATGGAAAAGGTGCTCCAGATGGAGTGGCTGAAGTTTGTTGAGTAATATGCATATTATGCATATATGGGCAGTCATGGCCTTATGGTTAGAAATTCTGACTTGTAACCTGAAGGTTGCGGGTTTGAGGCCCAGGTCCGGCAGGAATTGTCGGTGGGGGAGTGAATAACCAGTGCTCTCTTCCACCCTCAATACCATGACTGAGGTGAGACCATTGAGCGAATCCCCAACTGCTCCCCGGGCTACGCAGCAATATGGCTGCCCACTGCTCTGGGTGTCTGTTCACAGTGTGTGTACGTTCACTACTGTGTGTGTGCACTTGGATGGGTTAAATGCAGAACACAAATTCCAAGTATGGGTCACCATACTTGGCCACACGTCACTTCACTTCACATAAGAATAAAATTACCCTGCCTCATTATTAGATGTATTTGGTTAATATATGTCCAATGGTGTATTATTTTGTTGCCTCATATGGGCAGTTATGTAACTGCTGTATAGTTATTGTATTTATAATACAATGCATGTAACATCTATATGATTTTTTACAGTATAAACCTAGTAATATTGTAAGTGCTGGAGAGCACTGCAGAGTTTTGTTTGCAGAAAAAGCTGTGCAGAGTGAAATTCAGGGTCAAAGGCTCAAGGAAAAGACCTCACTTTGTTGTTCAAAAGCTTTTATTAAGAATTTGTTTTATTAAGGGAAAGACCACACTTTTTTAAAAGTGTTATTTAAAAAACGACAAGACATTTTTGTTGTTAATGCTTTTTATTGGCAATGTGGTTTATTAAGAGAATAGAGTAGAGAGGAAGAAACATGTATTAGAAAGAGCAAGAGGGGGGAGTGCTTACCAGGGGTGCGTTTCCCGTACAACTACGTAACTTGCTGATTAACCACCATAGTACGATGCATCGTTATGGAAACGAACTAGCTAGTCATGACTGTTTCCCGAAACCATGGTACCTGTGTCGCAGATCCGTCGTTCAAACTACGTTGGTTTGAGCTGTCGTTCTTCTTTGATCTAATGGTTGACTGGAGCCATGAGCACATACCGCCACCTACAGTTATTTGGTTTTATTTTATCTTTTCTTCGACTCGAATTATGCTATTGAAATGACGTTACGTTGGAGTCGAGTAATAACGAATCATTCATTTGTTCTGCAATATATTATATAAATATACCCACACAGATTTAAAAATGTGCTCTTTTCTGATCCCAATGTCTATACTTTCACAATTTCATATAAATACAGTTTCTTATTTAATATTGATAGGCCTACATAACAGCACAGTTGAAAAAAAAAATATATGGCTTTTTAAAAAACTGTGATGTAGTGTTGTGGACACCTGTTGCTTATTTTGTTCAATTTTTCCTATTTAAGTCCCCTTGCCATTCAGCCATGTGTTAATGAAAATGACATGAAAACCCCAATTTTCAAAGCATGAAATCGCTGTTCTTTTGGAGGAGGTGGAAAATAATGAAGTCCAGCTATTTTCAAAGCTGAAAAAATACTGCATTACAAATACTGACAAAAATAAAATCTGTGCAGAAATCACTCAAAAAATAAATGATGCTGGCTATGGATACGAACAAAGCCCAGAAGAAGTCAGGAATAAGTAGAGGGACTTTGCAAGTGTGACAAAACGGAGGGCTGCGGCACGTTTTGGCCATCCTGGGGCCTGTTGCATTGGAAGGATCCTTTGAGGTATAGATACATGTGCATCAACCAGGCCTTTGCCTTCAAAGTTCAGGCCCTCCAACATCAGGCCCGTTCCACCCTGGGCCTCTAACATCAGGCCCTCTCCAGTCTGGCCCTTCAACATCAGGCCCCCTCCTGCCTGGGCCTCTAACATCAGGCTTCACATTTTCAGAGGGCAATAAGAGGAAACAATGCCTTAAGTTCAGTTGTTAGCTACACTGCATTATTATGCTGTTAGAAGTTTTATGGAGGTGGTGGGTGATGGTCTGGGGCTCAGCAAATCTTCAGTCAGCAAAACTGGGACAGCAGTAACACCTTTGCTGTTACAGCTTATGAAGAACATCCTGATTTCCCCCCAAACTCCTGAAGAAATCAAGCTGGCCAATCAACAGTACTGACAACATCTCCAGAGTTATTGGCATCACTGATGACACCCTTATCCCAGTGTCAAACCCTGTGGTAAATGAGCCCTTGTACATTTAGAGGAAGGGATATCCAGCCATTAATGTTCAAATAGTGTGTGATCACAAGGGGATGTTCAATGACATTGTAGCAAAATGACTTGAAGACTCTTTGACTCTTTTGTGTGGGCCACTTCTGCAGTTTGCCAGGTGGCTGAAGAAGGTGGCTTTGGTGATAGCTGGCTGCTGGGAGACAGTGGATATCTTCTTCACCCATACCTCCTGTCACCTGTGCAGCATCCAGCCACCATTGCAGTTTAAACAATTTCTTTAATCTGACATAACATCTGTTAAATATTTTGTTTATTTGCCAATATGCCCCCTGCCCCGCAGACTTAAATGAACAAAAATAAAAAATACTTTTGCAAACAGTGTATATATGTGTATGTGTGTGTGTGTGTAAGTACAATATGTATGTATGTGTATGTGTGTATATACACACACACTCATTTGTAGAAACTGTCATTCTGTAAAAACCACAAAATCACTCACTTATTTATAGGTACATTTTTGTTACTTTATTTGGGTACATTCATTTAAAATACTGTGATTTGAGTGTTAACATTTAATATAAGTGAAAACTTTTAACATACTGTTTTACCAATATTGTTATATGAGAAATATGCGTTTATGTATGTTTTAAAATACTCACTTGACAAACCTTTTCTTCGCACAAACGAAATGAAGGCTGCGTTCCAATCGGCATGATTAATCCTTTCAGAGGGCACTTCGAAGGGAGAATAATTGCGAGGATCATGCTGCTATATAGTTTCAAACTGAATTTGTGATTAAAAAAATATATATATAGATATATTTAAAGGTGAATTAGGTAAGATCTACAACTTTCTTCCAAATCATTCAAAGTGGATGGTGAAAGCTTCGAAAGAAATAGGGCATAGGTTCGATAACTCTGAATAGAACACAGCCCAGGTGCGGCGCAATCAACGACGTTGACACAGCAAACTAACGACGACCTATGACTCTAACCACAGGTGAAGAGCTGTCGTTCCAACGACACAAGTTTGCGATGCAGTTTGCGAATGTTCGTTTGAACTATGGTTTCGGGAAACACCGAATCGTTAAACTACGTTGGTAACGACGGAACTTGCGACCATAGTTGGCTAACGATGCTTTTGGGAAACGCACCCCAGGAGGTGATGGGCCAGTTGCAGGACGAGACACAGAGGACAGCAGCAGAGTATGGAGGAAGAAGAAAGAAGAGATAATGAGTGAGGCTATTTAAAGAAGACATTGAGGGCATGTCCAGTCTGGATGACCTCATTTGGTAAATCTTAACAAAAACAATAGGGTTTCAGTGCTTCATGCTGGACCACTAATAATCATAAAAATTATCATAAAAAAAGAAAATAGTGTTTAAGCACATATTCAAAACAGCATGAACCTCTTATAATAACAATGTCAAATTCCTATAATTACAATAGGGTTTCAGCACATGCTTGAAACCATGATTGGTTACAGATTTAGGGTGATTTCCAGCACACAGCCTCCATGTAGTTCGAAATTATCACCACCAGGTGTCCAACTAGAACCATATTTTCAATAAATTTGAGACCCAAATAAAAAGTCCAGGTTAAGCAGGGCAGGTTATAATGGAATTATTTACCGGGTTTCTGACTGAGCTCCGTTTTAGGGTATTTCTTTACAGGAAAGTCAATTACAAATAAATGAAAATATATTTAACAATGAAATTTGATTTATATATATATATATATATATATATATATATATATATATATATATATATATATATAAACGCAACAACAAAACATTTTGGGAACGAAGGAACTAAATAGACGAAAATACAAGATTATATACGTACTACTGGAAAATCACTTGCATTTACGGTTTATTATATGTCATGTTCACAAGAAAAAAACGACAATGACAAGGACATTGGTTTGAAATTGTTCATAATTAAATTGAATTTACAAATAGTGTTTTCAAAGATTCAGATTCACCACATTCCCTCACCCCATGTTTGTCTGAGAATCTATGTGTGCACTTGAGTGTAGTTTCTATTCAAGCGTGTCGATCCATTGAGGTGCGTGTGCAGCGGCAGCGACAGATGGCGGGCTCCTCTTCCCTCGGGAAGGCAATCTCTACGAATGCGAGCGCGTGTCAATCACCCGCTCTCATGTGATGGCTCCTGCCAGTGACGTGCCCACCATATGGCCTGGCATCAGAGCAGGTACGTAACGCTGCCTGCAAGGGATGCCACACCGCCTCGCTGCAGTCCGGAAAAAGGATAACTCGTACCGGATCGAAGAGACAATTGAGACAATTGAGCTTCTCTTTTTCTTAATCTTCTTAACGTAGTAGGGAACTATAGTGTGGAGATGGTGTAGACATACGCGCCCTCATCCATAGAGCACCACAAAAGGTGAGTTTATCGAACGCGACAGAATATATAATAACAACAAATTCTAATAATTATTTATAATAAGATATGTCAACTGATGCTGGTTCGTTTTATTTGTTATGCGTTTATCCAATTTAGATTATTATCATCTGTGTTTTTATCTTTTTTTTCTTTTTTCTAGATAGGCCTAACTTTAGTGTACTCTATCATACGTTAGAATTAAAGCAGTCGTGTAATGTTACATATGAGAACGAAAATCTGAATCGACTCGTTCAGAACAGGTATCAAAATGGCTACACAGTTTATAGACTAATTCTGTGTATTCAGACATATTTCACATAACATTTATGAGATTGATTAGCAGATAGTGTTGTGTTGTATTATAATATGTTGTGCAAGAGAGAAAAAACATTTAATTGTTTTAAAACATTTAAAACGGGTTAATCTGTTTAGTAGCCTATTTGTTAAATTTTCAAATACTTTTGTTGAAATGATTTATATCGAGCTACTAATAATGCAAGTTTTTTTTTTTTTTGGGGGGGGGGGGGGGTGCAGGTATATGCAGGTATTACTACCAATAATATCATATAACATTTACAATTTACATAGTATAGCCTACAAATTATTTAAAAACAAATTCTTGTTCATTAGAAAGCGTTTTCAGAACAAAAACACTGGACCGTTCAGATTTTTTTTTAACAATTAAATTGTGACTTTTTTTTTTTTTTTTTTAATGACATAGCATGCTATTATTTATACTTTCTGTAAACCGATCTAATTATCTTTTTTCTTTTTCTTTTTTTTTTTTTTTACTTTATACTACGATTATATAACAATGTCCCTCCTTTGAATGGAAAGTAGGGCGAAATTAGTTTTAGAACCTAGACATAGGTTGCATTTCAGGGATCTTGCATTCATACAAATAAATGTTAGATTGGCTTTACCGTTACAGCTTTTTTTTCCGTCTCGTTTGCCTTTTTATGTTTTCGCCGTTTTAAAAGTTTTCGAAAAAGCGAACGCACATTTGTTTCCATAATGTGCTGGAATGCTGCCAGAATGAAAATAGAAATGAAAGGGTGAAGGGGTAGCCTACCCGCTGCTCAAAATGCCCCCCTGAGACCCAAAGACAGGGGCCGCGTGCGAGGACCTGCTGCGAGGGGCCAAAAATGACTACTGAAATTGGGAATTGGGGAGTGAGACCGTCTGGCGACGTCTGTCTCTCTCCCTGAATTAAAATAACATTTTATATTAGTCTTCTCCCACGATCCTCCCAGCTTTCTGAACATTATGACATAGTTATTTAGCCTACTCGTATTTCCCATGCCAATTACATTTTTGCTCTTCATTTTTAAATAGTTTGTGAAAACTGTTGTGTTCTTGTATTACTATTTAAAACCATTCTTATTTACTTCCCTATTGGCAGAGTGCATTACCTTTACATTTCGCCGAGGTCGTTATTATTATTTCAAAACACATTTGTGCTGTACACAATTTGAAAGGCAGAGTTTAATAATTAAAACGTGTTTCGATGTTTCAGTGCCGCTGCCATGTTGACTAGATTATTCAACGAACCTTCACTGCTTCCGGACATGCAGAAGTTCGGGGGCTGGGTGGATGACAGCGGGAGCGAGGACTCCAAAATCAAGGACGAGGAGCAGGAGCGCTGTCGCCTAGGCGACGAGGACTTGGACGAGGGCGATGTGAAAGACGGGAGCAGCCGGGCTCAGTCAGAAATTGCAGGGGAGGACGACGATGATGAGGATGTTGATGAAGATGATTGTGGAGATGACGGAGACAGGCCCAAAAAACGTGGGCCAAAAAAACGCAAAATGACACCGGCTAGGTTAGAGCGCTCGAAAGTACGGCGCCAAAAAGCAAACGCCAGAGAGCGCACACGCATGCACGATCTAAATTCAGCACTGGACAATCTACGCAAGGTCGTACCGTGCTATTCAAAAACTCAGAAACTCTCCAAAATTGAAACACTAAGGTTGGCGAAGAACTACATTTGGGCGCTGTCAGAAATTCTGAGGAATGGGAAGAGACCGGACGTGGTTTCGTATGTACAGACACTGTGCAAAGGCCTCTCCCAACCCACGACCAATCTTGTGGCTGGGTGCCTCCAACTTAACTCAAGGAATTTTCTAACGGAACAATGTCAAGAGGGAGCGCGCTTTCACTTACCTAACCCCTCGTTCTCTATGCACGCATTTCCATACCAGTGCTCCCGTCTATCAAGCACACACTGTCAATCCGGGTCTAATGCACATAGCCTCCGAAATCACTCTTTCTGTTCGGCCTATGAGGCTCTGTACACCGAAAGCACGTCCCCAGAATACAACAGCCCAGATTACGAGAGTCACCACAGCCCTCCGATGTGTGTAAATGGCAACTTTGCTTTAAGACAACAGGAGTCACTGTCACCAGACGCGGAAAGAGGTTATCAATATTCTGTGCATTACACCAATCTGCATGGCTCACGTTCCTCCGCTACTCATGGTCTTGCTTACGGCCCATCAGGAACTCGCAGCGGCAGCGCTCACTCAGAGCCTTCCACCCTTCCACCGTTTCATGATGTACACGTGCACCACGATCGGGCGCCTCCATACGATGAACTCAACGCCTTTTTCCACAATTAGGTGATTTTTCCCCCTGTTAAAAAAAAAAACAAAATACCCGACGTGGAAAAGGAAAAGACATTTCCACATTCAAACCATTAATTAATTTAATTAATAAAAAAGTTATGTTTATTTATTTATTACATTATTGGACAGTATTCTGATTTTTCAATTATTCCACGATGAACCTTAATGGACAAAATATAAAAAAGTGAATGAATCCAACTGCTAAAAACATTGTGCAAGGTGGGATTGCTATTTCTGAATGATTCTAATGTTTGAACCATAATGATTATCTAATGTAATAACTCAAGAAAAACATGTGAAATTAACCAAACTGTTAAATGAAGTCTGTTTCTTGATCAAATAAATAAAGACGCATAATGTTCCAGAATCTTCTGGGACTGTCATTTCCATTTGGAAATTGGTCAGGCAGACATTTTAAGAATAGACCAACTAATTCACAAACAAAAACATTCTGAGTAAACCCAATATAAATTTACAAATAATGAAAACGATATATATATATATATATATATAATATATATATATATATATATATATATATATATATATATATATATATATATATATATATATATATATATTAATTATAAAAAAAATTACATAGAACGCACCATTATTTGTCGATATAAATTAAAGAGCTCTCTCTGTCTCTCTCTCTCTCTCTCTCTCTCACACACACACACACACACACACACACACACACACACATATATATATATATATATATATATATATATATATAATTAGCTCTGTCTACACACTCACACGAGAAAAAAAATATACAGTAGTTTGTGTGATAACACACACACACACACACACACACACACACACACATATATATATATATATATAATAAAAAAAATAATAATAAAAAAAAGGAAATAGGAAATAAATAGACCTACTAATCATTATGTCAGATCATTTAGAATTATAGGGCAGCTTTCCTGCATTGGAAACGCCAAACAACACTATAACAACTACGAACTCATTCGGATTTATTTTTTTTTTTTTTATTTTTTTTTTTTTAAATCAAGGCGGTATTGGTTGGGTTAAATGATTATATATGTATATGCATAAGAATAATAATCTTCAATTTGTGTTCTTCATTTTCAGTCTCAGTGTTTTTAATTTTCTTTATATATATATATATATATATATATATATATATATATATATATATATATATATATATATATATATATTTCACAGCAACTAAAATATGTTAAGGTTTTGCATATACTAAAGCGTAAAATGCTTTAATATGATTATGTTGACATATTTGCATCCATTTGGTTAGCTGCTACGTCCTGTTTTCAGTTAATTATAGTCTGCGAAACATTATTATTATTATTATTATTATTATTATTATTATTATTATTATTATTATAGTCCGACCAAAATTCTTAATTCTATATTTAAGCTTGTAGTACACAATGATCTCTTCACATTATGAATAAATTAACTAATTCGTGAAAGAATTTTACTTTTTGACAATTTGTACATTAATTATCCCACGGTTGGAATTTAGATAGCATGAACATATTCTTTTCATTATTATTTTAGCAATCACGAATATACCAATCAATGCAATTTAAGTGCACAAATAAATAGTCTGAGTGGGGCAGTAAATGTTGCATTCCTTAAATCACTGTGTCATTGGTATTGTTATTAATGATTATCATTGGTCCTTGAAATAGTATTAAAATATATCGGAATAGTAAGGCCTTTTACATAGGTATGTTATTAAATTGCATTTTAACGTTGGGATATTTATTTATGTATTTATTTATTTATCATTTCTGTTGCTATCAATAAGCAAATTCAGTTCTAAAATAAATAAATAATAAAATAAAAAATAAGTTCTTTGTGTTGCATTAGATTTTTAAAAACAGTCTGTTGGTTCCAGGTGTCATCTGTCAGCAGAAGGAAAATAAAGCTCTTCTAGGTTACTTGAAAAACTAGAGCAAAGTTTCTAAAGAAGTGTATGGATGTTAAAAGTCACATATTAGATCACACAACAAAACCGTTTTTGACATTTTTGTTTTCTTTTTATATTTTAGGTTCCGGCCGAAATCAGGTAGTACTGTTCATCACAGAAACCTTTGAGTTCAAAGCGCTTATTTCTTTTGTGATTAAGGCATTGATGTTTTGAGCCCAGAAGGTAAAAGCCAACAGGGAGACAAAAGGCGCTCCCTCCTTAAACTCGACCACAGCCGAGGTGATCTTAAGCGGCGTCCAGAGGCCACGAGCTGGCACGAAAGCCTGGGACTCAGGAGACAAGCGCTTGCCAATTTGCTAAATGTCTTAGCGTCAGTGCGCAGGGCCAGCGGGGCAGCCCACCACAGCGATGCCAGCTGCGCCGTGTGCCAAGCCTGGCCAAAACTGCGCTGCTGGGTGGAGACGGTGTTTCTTTCTTAATTCAACAGCATCTGTTCATTACTTCATATTTTACAAGGAAGAATGGTTCAACTATATATGCTAGCAACTGAAACAGCAAAGCTTAACTATCGACACTGCACCGGATAACAGTTGGAACAAACACGCAGTACTGTACATGAATTCATCTGATAAATTTTAAACTAATAATAATGTAGCATAGCTAAACAAGATGTGGAGAGAAACAATATTCTAAGGAGAAAAACTATTCTTAAAATAAAATGGAAAACGAAATCGCAGCACAATGACAAATGATCAATCAGTGTATAATGGGAAATTAACAAAAATATTTGAAATAGTTATTATAGGACAAAATGTAAAATATTAAGTGAAAATATTTAGTATTTCACTTACTTAACCTTTAGGTTTAAATAAATGCAAAGATATCTATATGCATCTAGTATTAATAAAAAGTAAAATAAACTCATCAATTACAATAAGTTTTAAATCTAAAAATAATAACACTAATAACAACATGCCACTCAAAACTGCTTTGACTGACTAAATCTCCCAAATTTTGATATTTAGATGAGCAAAAGTGCTGAGATGAGTTTTTGTGCCATCAGAGGTCAAGAGAAAAAAAAAATTAAGGGGGGGGGGGGGGGGGGGCGGGGGGGGGGGGGTGGGGGGGGGGGGGGGGGGGGGGGTGGGGGGGGGGGGGGGGGGGGGGGGGGGGGTGGGGGGGGGGGGGGGTGGGGGGGGGGGGGGGGGGGGGGGGGGGGGGGGGGGGGGGGGGGGGGGGGGGTCGGTGTTCACCTTGCCCCATCTTACCCATATTTTATGGCAAAACTTAAAAATATTAAAATAAAAATTAATTACAGTAATCGGGTAACATTACTTAATGACCTAATAACATTAATTGCATCTGATAAATATAATTTAAGATAACAAATAATTATTTATGTTGTTTTCTAATCTGGGATATTTATATTTGTATTTCAGGACACCCAGTATCCAATTTACCCTTATGATACTCAATGAATTGAAGCTTTCTCTGAGACAGATTTGGGGTACAGTGTGCAATGTACTTGGAGTACAACTTATGCAAAAACCTTTAACATTCATCTTTTAAGACCAACATTCAGACTCCACTTTTTTGACGTGCAGTAACTGTGTTCATTGTACCATTTTCTGCATGCCAGCCACACCCCAGCAGTGCCTGTCATGGAGGCTGGCACAGATTGGCATAGCTTATCAAAATTCCACAGCATCTGTTCTCTGTGACAGGGTGGCACTGCAGAGAAAACGAGTGCAGAGAATAAAAAGATGCAAAATCTTAATTTTTTAGCATACTTGGAATGTACATTTATGTAAATTAATTTAAATGCATTTATTCACATTAAAAATTAGGTTTGTTTTTTCTATCTTATACTTTCTATTAGAATGTGAGTGGTCAGTGTTGCAACACAAATATAGGTAATAGAAAAGTACAATAATTTCCCTTTTATAGTGCCATAGTGTGTTTTCCCTTGCATAATTGAGGGTTTACAGCACAGTGTTCAGTGTGTGTTTATATCTTGAGTACATATGAGTGCTTTGTGGTTGTTGCTTATCTGCACAGATGGCATGTGGTTGGGGGAGGGGGTGGGGGGAGTAGTGGGGTATGGGTTTTCTGATGATGCCATGCAATGGTCACATGGGCATCAGTAATTGGGCGCCATATTGCCTGGTTTGCAGGGCTCTGGGGTAGCCAGTCACCCAGCTGGACCTGTCAGATGGCATTGAATCCAGCTCACTGCCCTCTACCCTCGCATCCTTTCCTCTCTGTCTCTCCCTCCTTCTGTCACTTTTACATTTTTAAACACACTGTCACTTTTCTCGTCTTACATTCATTTGAGTCTTTGATACACCTGTCCTCGTATTTTTCATCTTCACAGCAATTAATGTGTTAAGGCGAAGAACAAAGAAAGGTTCTTGTTCAGAAACACTTCTCAAGTAACTTTAATATAGAATAAATTTTGATAATATTTTTCATCAGTCAAGAATTCAGAAGATCAACACTTGTAACTTTTCTTCTTTTTTTAACAGGGTAAGACGAGGTAAGATGACCCCACCACCCTAATTTTTTATTAATAGTTTATTATTATTATTATTATTATTATTATTATTATTATTATTATTAATATTATTATTGTTATTTTATTTATTTTTTTTGATACCACAAAATCTCATCAGAATACTTCTGATGAATGACTACTTTTTATATTTTTATATACATTTATGTTATCATTTGATCTGAATATCAGCATTTGTGAGATTAATCTAATTTGGTGTCTCTGGAGAATAGTGATCTATGACACTGTATTATGTTGAATATCAAATATTTTTTGTATCTATTTATTAATGAGGGATTTGTCAATACATTTATGTTTTTAGATTTGTGGAGTAAAAATTTTACTTTTTATTTTTAAGTAAAAAGCGAAAATTAGACCCTAGTAACAACTCAATATATTTGGAATAACAGATGTTCCAGACTCTGTCTGACACTTCTATATTTGCCATATGATAGAGGAGGTCTACAGTGTCCTAATTTACATTGGTATTATTGGGCTGTACAACTTTATCTCAGGACTGCCCATCTTGGGTGAATGTGGAATTGTCTGCCATTAAATCTGGCCTGACTTTATTTTATGTTATACAATTTTTGATGGAGCTTGGGGACCTTTCAAATTGTTCTTAGAAAAGAGACTAAGAAAAGAGGTGATACATCTTAACTGTCACTGTCCCACCTATGGGGCGGTTGGCTCTGTTTTAATTGTTGTAATTGTGTTCTATCAAATATTTTAGCAATGATCATAAATTATATATTGTTTGAAAGCTTAGAAGCCCAAGATTCATCCTGTGAAGACCATTTTGAAATCGGACATTGCATTACCATGGAATTGGTAATTTTAAATCTTTTGGCGGTATCCTCCCCCTTAGCGGGCGGTGACAAGTATCATATTACAAAATGTATTAAGGGTTTTTACCAATAAAACTTTTTATAATCTTGACATAAAATATATCATTGGGAAGGTCTGAATCTCAGGATTCCATATTTGGTGGTAGAAGTGGTGGTAGACATTTGTGACAGAAAATGAAAATAAATAAATAAATAAATAAATGGAGTTTTTATGACTGTCTTCTTTAAAAAGAGACCAACCTTTCCTCTGTATTTCAAAGTGCTCATAAATTATAACAATTTAAAATTTGGATAGTGCACTTTAATACCTATTTTAAAAATGGGGGGTGACAGTAAAATACTGAGATTTTTTTTCTTGTTCTTGTTCTCTCTGTTACATGGAAATTTATATGTACATGTGTATAGTTAAAATGCAATAAAATGATAAAAAAAAAAAAAAAAAAACTAAATGATAAAATTTGTTGTTATTACTGTTATGTAGTGTTATACAAATTGCGAATGCTTTCATGCAAATGATTATGTACAATTGCTGTTTCCTACATTATCGGTTGCTTATATCTTGTTGATCAAAATATATTAAACTGGTTCTCTGAAGAATAGTCTTACCCCCAGAACATCTAGGCATTAGTTCTTTGCTTTAGTCATTCAATGCAAAATGGTTGAGCTAATTGTCATAATCTGCCTATATATAGTTGTTATAATCAGTCTATATATAGCCATAGTTTACATCAGGGAATACTGACAGATTACACTGTTATATTGAAAACATGGCTAAGCATTTTGTTTGTGATCAATGACACAAGGACTTGTCATTCTTATGGCACTGAAATGTTGATATAAATACATTTGAAAGATGAACTAAGGATTTTGAGCAAGTTACAGGCTTTTGCAAATAATGTGGTGCTCTTTGTACGAATTGTTTTGAGAAATGCACATACTGGTTTGCAAATATTAAGAATGATTTAAGAAATGTACCAAAACGACAGAGAAACATTTATGTAAGAGACATTACTCACTCTGTAAAGCAGCCAAAGAAACATGCCCAGGATTCCTGCTCACCTGCGCTAACATGCCATTGTCCTGTTGCAGGGATGTAAGTATTTCTCAATACTTAAGTCATTTTTTCAACACTCTTCACAGAGTTCTCCTATTCAACTCGACTAAACATTAAATTTAATTTTTAAAATGTACTAAAACTATCAAAACACTTCATACGTGTCTCAAATCAACTCATTCCATAACAGAAGCAAAGGTGGTCAACCCAACTTTGTCACTCATAAAACAATTATCTAAAATCACTAACAACAGGTAGCATTATACAATGTTTTATTTTATAAAATTTCTTATTCTTATTTTCTTAAAAGTCTTATTTATTATTGTATTGTGCTAGGATTTGAACTTGGGTTTAACAGTCTTGAAAAAGAGTATGCAAACGTATAAATCGGCTTGAAAAATGCAGAAAGTTTTGGTGGTGTTTGTGTCTAAGTGAGAAAAGAATTAATATAAATTGAAAGATGTCGTCATTGAATGTATTTTGTTCCAGAGCCCACAGTTTAACTATTGCGATCACTGTATGAAGAGTTTTGAAAAAGTGACATAAGTATTGAGAAATTGGTCCTGGCTGGAAGAGACTCATTATTCCATTACTGTTTGTCAAATGTTTCTTTTTTTGCTAAATTTCTATTTTACTGATACTTATGTGCATTGTAAAAGGTGTTGTTTATTAATTCATGATACCTAATGCATTAAATAACAATAACTAACAAATTGACCCTTATTATAGAGTGTTATTTTTTTTAATCTTTGGAATTCTTGATATATTTACATTTCATAATTTCTTAATTCCTGTAGCATTTTAGACAGACAGACAGACAGACAGACAGATAGATAGATAGATAGATAGATAGATACTGATACCAGTGTGTTTGATTATGACAATGAATTAAAATAATAATATAAAACAGTTTGGTGTGTTGCTTGTGTAGGGTGGGTGTCTGTTAACTTATGGTATGTATGTAGATATTCCTGTGTGTTTCTTTAGTGCAGTATAGTTTGATTGTGCATGTGTGTTGTGGTGTGATGTGATTATAAATTTGGCCCTGTATAAAAGTGTTTCAGTTGAGGAACAGATGTTCATTAGATGAGAGTAACCACATTTGGTTTCTTTCCTCTAGCCAGTCACAAGATAGCCATTGTGAATGTGCTGGCATGGAGCTGCTTTATTCTATGCTAAGTGTGGCATCAATTAAAGAAAAACACACCGCTCTGGATGCTGAGTATAGGATTTTTCTTTCATTGATACCAGGATGTGGTATGTAGTGGGTGCTTAAAAACTGACACTGTTAACTATTAACCTAAAATCAACTACGTTCAGAATCCTTGCAATGATAGCTTGCTGTTGAATCCTGCTTTTTCAGCAGTCACATGTATGTAACTGTTCTTCACTAGAACTGACACACCATCTGTGGTCTAATAATCCTCAATATTCAGCTCAGTGCGCACACACAAACACACATACCCACACACACACGTTGGTTTTCCATGGGTTTTATGGAGACATCCTATAGATGTAATGGTCTTTATCCCCTTACCCTAACCCTTGCAGAAAACTTACTACTATATTGGATTTTCAAAAAAAAAAAAAAAAAAAAAAAAAAAAAAAAAAAAAAAAATATATATATATATATATATAATTTTGTATGATTTGTAAGCTGTTTTCCCCATCTGGACCAAAAAATGTTCCCACAAGGTAAAAAATGACTGGTATTACCATATTTTTGGAACATTTGGTCCCCATAATATAGGGAATACCAGGTTCACAACACACAGGGGACACGTGTGTATGTGTTGGTACACAATACTAGTTACACCAAAAGCACATGTAAACATTTCATCTAGGGAAAAAAAAGCCTATAGCTTTCAATTAAGAATGTCTCAATCTGATACTTAGTATCGAAATTATCATGAGCTGCTTGGGGAACTGAATGTTGAGGATCCAGTTGTAGAATTGAGGTTAGACACAATAAACAATCCAAACAATGACAGAGTTCATGGCTGAGGCAAACGAAGAAATCCAGAATAAAAGGCAAAGTATCAAGAACCAAGACACAAGAGAACCAGGATACAAGGCTTAGATATGCAGTAATGACACATGCAAGACTTAGCAATGAATGACTTAATCAGATATGTTTATAAATTAAACATGGTTAATATAGACAGAACGGGGTTAATGAGACACAGGAGAAAACAATGAGCTGAATGAGTCTGTACAAAGGATAATGGGGAATGAAGTCCATGACAGAGTGACAATAGTCTGGGGTGGAGTGCTCTCTGGTGGACAACCAGGGCACTTCAACTGGTGTTCGTGATCGGTATCAAGTGCTTCATGTGGTGCCATTCACATAAACTATTTTATTATTACTACTACTACCTACTGAACTCAAAAAAATAAGAATTAATATTAATACATTTGCCAGATAATATGTGGTCACTTCAACAAAACATGTAAATCTTAGATCAAGTAGGGAAAAAAAATGATGTTACAAACTTTCAGTGTACAACTGTGCACCTTATGAAACCAACTGTTATAGATATAATCTGTTCTAAGATCTGAACATGTATGCAGCAAAACAGAACAAATTTAGTAACTAGTGAACATTTAGGACATCAATACTGTGGCCGAGAGAATTCAACGCCCTGCAAATGAAAAAAAAACAAAAAAAAAAACAAAAAAACAAACACATGCAAATAGAAAAAAACACCAGCAAATTAAGAAAGCATATTCATCAGTTTAAAAACACATAGGCCTACGCTGCAAATACTCACAAGCATGGCCGGACTTACCATTGGGCTTGAGTGGGCTGCAGCCTATGGGCCCCGCCTTGTAGGGGGCCCCGCCTTTGGCCGTTTACGTTTGTTTGATGTGTTCGTTATATGCCAGTCCGAATTCAGAAATGATTAGCCGCATTTCCACTGCGCACGCAAGATCTAAAAGGGCCAGCCGGGGCTACAGCTTACAACTACGACCTTCATTTAAAAAAAGACAATGTTAAATTCTCAAACGTTCACACCTCATTTCTTTACAGAGTATGATTCTGTATATTAATGTACCACTAAATTATGTAATCATCTGATCAGTTTTGAGCGCTTTCTCTCGTCTTACTGCCATTACACATAGTGGGGAAGTAATGTCATCAAAAAAAAAAATATTGCACTTTTATGAGTTTCTGTTTTTATAACATAGCTTTGCCTATGATATAGGACTTAGCTTATCACACAAACAAGAGTACTGATTTTTTTATTTTTTCTTGAATATCTGCACGATGTACAATAATGTACAATAAACAACAACTTACAGAGTAACTTTCAGACACAAAATTCTGTTTTGCTCCATCAAAAAGAAGATAGAAATAGAACAACTGTGTCTCCGAACAAGTGTGTTTTGTTCCTCAGTGTTACACGGACCAGCAAATGATTAAATCAGTAGGCTACAGTCGTCTGCAAAGATTTAAACGAATTGTATTTCATATTTTAAAAAGCTTATTTCATTTTTGCAATCATTTAATATTTCTACATTAAAATTTAATATTTAAACTATGGCTGGTAATTTAACGCATTAATTAGTTTAATTATATGGAGAAAAATAACGTGTTAAAATTATTAAAGCATTTAACGCCATTTCCCCTACCCCAGACCTATGGATCATCTGACATTTCATACAGTCGATTGATGACTAATGTGAGGCAGTGCAACAACCGTGGGTCTGTTTTGAGCTCTATTTCTTTGAGTGTTGACGTACGACGCTGCTGACGTGTTCTCTGGTGTGGCCGGTTGAGGCTGGCTACAAAAGGGAGTCAGTCCCATAGACTCCCCATGTTAAAATGCCCAACTTTACAGCAGAAAAAAAACATGTTTACAGCCTGGTTAAAAAAATGATTTTGGTCTGTATTGCTAATTTTGCCCTTCATGACAACTGTGAGGGGGGTGAATTTTTTTTATAACTCATCCGTTTAAATTATATTAAGCCTTAAAGTTCTGCATAATTAAGGGCGTGGCCACTTGAGTGACCGGTGGATTGCCGCTGCTGACAATGCCGTCGCGCTAGGTGGGCGTGCTTCAGCAAAAAGGCGGGAGCCTTTTTGCCCATTTTCGATTTTCCGGGAGAGTCGCACGGTGACGCGCTGCCAAGATGGCGACGGCCCACTCTGCACACTTTGAGCTTCAAAACCACTCTTCAGGAGTCTATGGGTGACGTCACGGACACTACGTCCATATTTTTTTACAGTCTATGGCAACAACTCACTGCGTACCTAAAATTCAAGATATGGGGCAAAAATGCCCCCGCTTGAGATTTTGTTTCATATTTACATAACATAGTTAAGCAATAGCACACAAGTGCAAATGTGATGTTCATCTTATACAACAGGATAAGTAAGAAGTTACTATTGTGTTATTTTAGACACAATGTTGTCTGTTTTGCTAAAATTGGGTGAACCATTTGGCGCGTTGAACCACTGGCCATAGGCGCGTTGGATTTGAAGTGCCGCTGTGAAGACCGATCGGTGTATGACATCAAAGTACCGCGAGAGTGATTCAAAAGCACAAGGAGCCGTCTGCTCTCTAAAGCTCTTGCGGTACTTTGATGTCAGACACCGATCGATCTGATGGTGATGACCCGCTTCAAGTCGAACAAGCCTAATTATTCAATGAACAATTCTTAAAGAAGCATTTACTTTACTCCTCAATGAATCAGCCATTTGAATGAATCAAATGAATGAATAAATGACTCGATGACATATTCAATAAGCCATTTACCACCACCTACTGGCAGTTTTAGTTTATTATTAAGAGTTTAATTTCATTAAAGAAATAATTTCATATTTTCATAGTAATAATAAAATTAAGAAAATTATTAAAGTTATAGTTTGCTCAAGCAAAAATGACAATTCTGTCATCATTTACTCACATGGTCCAAAAGAGTATATGTAATAAATTTTATCAAACTAAATATTTCTTACTGAACCTACTTTTTGTAATGTCTGTTTGATGCTTTACACAACACTGACTTTAAATGATCTTTTGGGAGTAATTTCTCCAAATTTGATGTGTGATTAATTTGATTAAAATAATAATAATAATTAAAGCTGCAAGCAGCGATGAACGGGCCCTCGCACCCGGGCTCACCGCCAGCGGGTGGCTTTTGTAAAACAGCGAACGGCGAAATATATGCGTTTAATGTGGTAAATATAAGAGAAATATGTCAAAGTCATTTATATGTGCAAATCTTCCTGCTGCCAGGTGATGGTGCTATGACTATAACTGGATTTCGGCATGTACATTTCTTCAGTCCAGCACTTTTATCAAGCATATGAAATTTAGTGCAGATTGAACATGGAATGTTTGAGTTAGTATAAAGCATGAGGTGTCCTATTGCCAAGAGGTGGCGCTATGATTATAACTGAATATTGGCCTTTAGATATCTTCAGGTCATAACTCTTTCCAAATATTTGAAGTTTGGTGCAGATTGGACATTGCATGGTTAAGTAAGTGTAAAACAAGACATTTCCTGTTACCAGCTGGTGGCGCTATGATTATAGTGGAATATTGACCTTATGATGTGTTCAGGCCAAGACTCTTTTCGAACATGTGAAGTTTGGGGAAGATCGGACATCTTATGCCTGAGTTACAACAACTTCTATTCCCATGGTGAGACATCAAATTTTGTCACTGCGCCATGGCCACACCCTTTAATGAAAACTCAAGATGTTCACAATTTAACATCGCAAAGGCCTTTAGATTAGACTGACCAAAAAAATTACAAAGTGTCATGAAATTTCTATGAGTAGTTTGTTACAGCGTAAAACATGACACTTCATGTTGCCAGCAGGTGGCGCTATAACGGTAACTGAATATGGGCATGTAGATATGTTCAGGTCAAGAGTCTTATCAAACATGTGAAGTTTGGGGCAGATTGGACATTGTATGTCTGAGTTATAACAACTTCCTTTCTCATGGCGAAACATCGAAATTTGTAAGGCCGCCACAGACACGCCTTTCAACGAAAACTCAAGATCTTCGCAATTTAACATCGCAAAGGCCTTTAGATTAGGCATACCAAGTTTGGTGTTGATCTGAATAAATCTCTAGGAGGAGTTCGTTAAAGTACAACTCAGGAAATGGCAAAAAAATAACCGACTTCCTGTTGGGTTTCGGATTTTGCTCCAAGAGTCTTTTTTTGTAGGTACTGATGCTTTACATATGTGTGCCAATTTTCGTGCATGTACGTGAAACACAGCTCGAGGGCTGTTGATTTTTTTAGGATAGGTGGCGCTGTCGAGCCATTTTGCCACACCCTCTTCTGAAACCTATATCAGACGTAAATTTTCACCAGGTTTGATGTGTGTGCAAAGTTTCATGACTTTTCGAGCATGTTTAGGCCCTCAAAAATGCGATTCATTTTGGAGAAGAAGAAGAAGAAGAATTAAAGCTGCAAGCAGCGATGAAAGGGCCCTCGCACCCGAGCTCACAGCCAACCGGTGGTGGCCATAGGAGAACAGCGAACGTTGGGCCATATGCTTATAAAAAGGTAAATATTTGTGCCACATTTCCTGCTGCCAACTGGTGGCGCTATGATTATAACTGAATATCGGCATGTAAATGTCTTCAGGCCAGGACTCTTACCAAACATGCAAAGTTTTGGGCAGATCAGACATTGCATGTTTAAGTTAGTGTAAAAGAAGTAATTTCCTGTTGCCAGCAGGTGGCGCTACGACGGTAAACAAATATTGGCCTAAAGATGAGTTCAGGCCAGGACCCATATCAAACACAAGAACTTTGGGCAGACCGGATATTGCATGTTTAAGTTAGTTTAAAACAAGTAATTTCCTGTCGCCAGCAGGTGGCGGTATGACTATAATCAAATACAGGCATGTTGATGTGTTCAGGACAGGACTCTTGTGAAGCGTGTGAAGTTTGGGGCAGATCGGATATTGCTAGCCTGAGTTACAGCAACTTCCTTTTTCACTGCATTAGTAGCATGCTTTAGCACTTAGCTAAGTGCTGCTAGCATTTTTTAGAATGTTTTTAACACGTTGCCAGTGTATTTAGCAATTCCTGACACTTTTTAATATCTTGCCAGGAGTCCATAACAGTGTTAAACATGACACTTCCTGTTGCCAGTAGGTGGCCCTATGAATATAGCACGATAAGGGCATGTTGATGTGTTCCGGACAGGACTCTTGTCAAACGTTTGAAGTTTGGGGCAGATTGATCATTGCTTGCCTGAGTTACAGCAATTTCCTTTTTTACGGCATTAGTAGCATGCTTTAGCACTTAGCTAGGTGCTACTAGCATGTATAAGTATGTTTCTAGCATGTTGCCAGCATATTTAACACTTGTTGACACTTTTTAATATGTTCCTAGGAGTCCATTACAATGTTAACCATGTCACTTCCTGTTACAAGCAGGTGGCACTATGTCTATAACTGAATTGGGGATGGGTGTTTGTTCAGGGCATAACACCTATCAAACGTATGAAGTTTGGGGCAGACATTTCTTGCCTGAGTTACAACAACTTCCTGTTTCATAGTATTAATAGCATGCTTTAGCACTTAGTTAATGTTGTTAGCATGTTAGGGAATATTTCTAGCATGTTTAGCACACAATGGCATACTTTTTTGTTTGCTAATAGTGCATATCATTGAAAAACATGTCACTTCCTGTTGCCAGTAGGTGGCGCTATAGCTATAACCAAATATGAACATGTAGATGTCTTCAGGCCAGGAATCTAATCAAACTTGTGAAGTTTGAGGTAGATTGGACATTGTATGCTTGAGTTACAGTAATGTTCTATTTCACTGCATTAATAGCATGCTTTAACACTGAGCTAAGTGTTGCTAGCATGTTTTAGCATGCTTCTAGAATTTTGCCAGCCTATTTAACACATGTTGATGCTTTTTATTATTTTGCAAGGAGTCCATAACAGTGTTTAAGAAGACACTTCCTGTTGCCAATAGGTGGCGCCATGACTATAAACCAATACGGGCATGTTGATGTGTTCAGGACAGGACTTTTGTCAAACGTTTGAAGTTTGGGGCAGATCGGACATTGCTGGCTTGAGTTACAGCAACTTCCTTTTTCACTGCATTAGTAGCATGCTTTAGCACTTAGCTAAGTGTTGCTAGCATGTTTTAGTATGTTTCTAGCATGTTTCCAGCCTATTTAACACTTGTTGACACTTTTTATTATGTTCCTAGGAGTCCATAACAGTTTTAACCATGTCACTTCCTGTTGCCAGCAGGTGGCGCTATGACTATAACTGAATTTGGTCATGTGTGCTTACACCTATCACACATGTGAAGTTTGGGGTAGATTGGACATTGCTTGCCTGAGTTACAGGAACTTCCTGTTTCACGGCGAAACATCAAATTTTGTCAGGCCGCCAGGGACACACCCCTTGACGAAAACTCAAAACCTTCGCAATTTAACATCGCAAAGGCCTTTAAATTACACTGACCAAGTTTGGTGTTGATCTGAATAAATCTCTAGGAGGAGTTTGTTAAAGTACAACCCCTGAAAATGGCAAAAACGACACAAATTTTGCAGATAAAATTCAGGTCAGGAGTCATATCAAACATGTGAAGTTTGAGGCAGATTGGACATTGTATGTCTGAGTTATAGCAACTTCCTTTCTCATGGCGAAGCATCGAAATTTGTATGGCCGCCACAGACACGCCCTTCAATGATACCTCAAGATCTTCACAATTTAACATCGCAAAGACCTTTAGATTACACTGACCAAGTTTGGTGTTGATCTGAATAAATCTCTAGGAGGAGTTTGTTAAAGTACAACCCCTGAAAATGGCAAAAACTACACAAATTTTGCAGATAAAATTGAAAATAACCGACTTCCAGTTGGGATTCGAATTTCATACCAAGAGACTTTTTTTGTAGGTATTAGTGTGTTACATGTGTGTACCGATTTTTGTACCTGTACGTGAAACGTAGCTCGAGACACACTCCGTTGAAAGTGTATAGGTGGCGCTATCGAGGCATTTTGCCACACCAAATGGAATATTGGCCATCAGATGTGTTCAGGCCAGGACTCTTATCAAACATGAGAAGTTTGGGCAAGATCGGACATTTTATGCCTGAGTTACAACAACTTTTATTCCCATGGCGAGACATCGAATTTTGTCACAGCGCCATGGACATGCCCTTTAACGAAAACTCAAGATTTTCACAATTTAACATCGAACAGGCCTTTAGAATAGAGCGACTGAAAAAAAAAATTGATGTCATAAAATTTCTCGGAGTAGTTTGTTACAGCGTAAAATATGTCACTTCCTGTTGCCAGCAGGCGGCGCTATAACGATAACTGAATATGGGCATGTCAATCTGTTCAGGTCAGGAGTCTGATCAAACATGTGAAGTTTTGGGCAGATTGGACATTGTATGTCTGAGTTATAGCAACTTCCATTTTCATGGCGAAACATCGAAATTCGTCAGGCCGCCACGGACACGTCCTTTAACGAAAACTCAAGATCTTCGCAATTTAACATCGCAAAGGCCTTTATATTATACTGACCAACTTTGGTGTTGATTTGAATAAATCTCTAGGAGGAGTTCGTTAAAGTACAACCCCTGAAAATGCCAAAAACGATACAAATTTTGCGGAGAAAATTCAAAATAACCGACTTCCTGTTGGGATTTCAGATTTCGTACCCAGAGACTTTTTTGTAGGTATTGGTGTGATACATGTGTGTACCAATTTTCGTACATGTACCTGAAACGTAGCTCGAGGCGCACACTGTTGAACATTTATAGGTGGCGCTGTTGAGCCATTTTGCCACTCCCACTTCTGAAACCCTTATCAGATGTAAATTTTCACCAGTTCTGATGCGTATGCAAAGTTTCATGACTTTTCGAATATGTTTAGGCCCTCAAAAATGCGATTCATTTTGGAGAATAATAATAATTAAAGCTGCAAGCAGCAATGAAAGGGCCCTCGCACCCGGGCTCACCACCAACCGGTGGCCATAGGAGAACAGCGAACGTTGGGCCATATGCTTATAAAAAGGTAAATATTTGTGCCACATTTCCTGCTGCCAACTGGTGGCGCTATGATTATAACTGAATATCGGCATGTAAATGTCTTCAGGCCAGGACTCTTACCAAACATGAAAAGTTTCGGGCAGATCAGACATTGCATGTTTAAGTTAGTGTAAAAGAAGTAATTTCCTGTTGCCAGCAGGTGGCGCTAAGACTACAAACAAATATTGGCCTAAAGATGAGTTCAGGCCAGGACCCATATCAAACACAAGAACTTTGGGCAGACCAGATATTGCATGTTTAAGTTAGTTTAAAAACAAGTAATTTCCTTTCACCAGCAGGTGGCGGTATGATTATAACTGAAATATTGGCCTTAAAATCTGTTGAGACTAGGAATGTTATCAAACATGTGAAGTTTAGGGCAGATCAGACATTTCATGTTTAAGTTAGATTAAAATAAGTAATTTCCTGTTGCCAGCAGGTGGGTCTATAATTATAATTGAATATTGGCCTTTAGATGTGTTCAGGCCAGGACTCTTATAAAACGTGTGAAATTTGGGGCAGATTGGGCATTGTATGCATGAGTTACAACAACTTCCTGTTTCATAGTATTAATAGCATCCTTAAGCACATAGTAAGTGTTGCTAGCATGTTTGAGAAAATTTCTAGCATGATTAGCACACAATGGCATATTTTACGGTGTTGCTATTAGTGCATAAAAGTATTAAAACATGTCACTTCCTATTGTCAGTAGGTGACACTATAACTATAACCATATATGAGCATGTAGATATCTTCAGGCCAGGACAGGCAGATTGGACATTGTATTCACGAGTTACAGTAATGTTCTACTTCACTGCATTAATAGCATGCTTTAACACTCAGCTAAGTGTTGCTAGCATGTTTAAGCATGCTTCTAGAATTTTGCCAGCCTATTTACCACATGTTGATGCTTTTTATTATTTTGCAAGGAGTCCATAACAGTGTTAAACATGCCACTTCCTGTTGCCAATAGGTGGCGCCATGACTATAACCGAATACGGGCATGTTGATGTGTTCAGGACAGGACTCTTGTCAAACGTTTGAAATTTGGGGCAGATCGGACATTGCTGGCCTGAGTTACAGCAACTTCCTTTTTCACTGTATTAGTAGCATGCTTTAGCACTTAGCTAAGTGTTGCTAACATGTTTTAGCATGTTTTTAGCAAGTTTCCAGCCTATTTAACATTTGTTGACATTTTTTAATAGGTTCCTAGGAGTCCATAACAGTTTTAACCATGTCACTTCCTGTTGCCAGCAGGTGGCGCTATGACTATAACTGAATTTGGTCATGGGTGTTTGTTCAGGACAGAACACCTATCACACATGTGAAGTTTGGGGCAGATCGGACATTGCTTGCCTGAGTTACAGCAACTTCCTCTTTCACGGCGAAACATCAAATTTTGTCAGGCCGCCAGGGACACACCCCTTGACGAAAACTCAAAACCTTCGCAATTTAACATCACAAAGGTCTTATGATGACCCTCACCAAATTTCAAGACAATCCGATTAAAACTGTAGGAGGAGTTCGTCAAAGTACGAGGCATGGAAATGGCAAAAACTGCACAAAAATCCTACAGGAAATTCAAAATAACTTACTTCCTGTTGGGTTTTGGATTTTGTACCAAGAGATGTAGATAATGGTGTGCTACACGTGTGGACCAATTTTCATGCATGTACGTGAAACGTAGCTCGAGGCGCACTCCGTTGAAATTTAATAGGTGGCGCTATCGAGCCATTTTGCCACACCCACTTCTGAAAACCTATAGCAGATGTAAATTTTCACCAGTTCTGATGCGTGTGCAAAGTTTCATGAGTTTTGGAGCATGTTTAGGCCCTCAAAAATGCGACTCATTGCGGAGAAGAAGAAGAAGAAGAATAATAATAATAAACGGAGCAATTCCAAGAGGGTCCTCGCACTGCAGTGCTCGGGCCCTAATAATTTAAGTTGCAAGCAGCGATGAAAGGGCCCTCGCACCCGGGCTCACCACCAACCGGTGGCCATAGGAGAACAGCGAACGTTGGGCCTTATGCTTATAAAAAGGTAAATATTTGTGCCACATTTCCTGCTGCCAACTGGTGGCGCTATGATTATAACTGAATATCGGCATGTAAATGTCTTCAGGCCAGGACTCTTACCAAACATGCAAAGTTTCGGGCAGATCAGAAATTGCATGTTTAAGTTAGTGTAAAAGAAGTAATTTCCTGTTGCCAGCAGGTGGCGCTAAGACTATAAACAAATATTGGCCTAAAGATGAGTTCAGGCCAGGACCCATATCAAACACAAGAACTTTGGGCAGACCAGATATTGCATGTTTAAGTTAGTTTAAAACAAGTAATTTCCTGTCGCCAGCAGGTGGCGGTAGGATTATAACTGAAATATTGGCCTTAAAATCTGTTGAGACTAGGAATCTTATCAAACATGTGAAGTTTAGGGCAGATCAGACATTTCATGTTTAAGTTAGATTAAAATAAGTAATTTCCTGTTGCCAGCAGGTGGTACTATAATTATAATTGAATATTGGCCTTTAGATGTGTTCAGGCTAGGACTCTTATAAAACGTGTGAAATTTGGGGCAGATTGGGCATTGTTTGACTGTTTCATAGTATTAATAGCATCCTTAAGCACATAGTAAGTGTTCCTAGCATGTTTGAGAATATTTCTAGCATGATTAGCACACAATGGCATATTTTACGGTGTTGCTAATAGAGCATAAAATTATTAAAACATGTCACTTCCTGTTGTCAGTAGGTGGCACTATAACTATAACCAAATATGAGCATGTAGATATCTTCAGGCCAGGACACTAATCAAACTTGTGAAGCTTGAGGCAGATTGGACATAGTATGTACGAGTTACAGTAATGTTCTACTTCACTGCATTAATAGCATGCTTTAACACTGAGCTAAGTGTTGCTAACATGTTTAAGCATGCTTCTAGAATTTTGCCAGCCTATTTAACACATGTTGATGATTTTTATTATTTTGCAAGGAGTCCATAACAGTGTTAAACATGCCACTTCCTGTTGCCATCAGGTGGCGCTATGACTATAATCAAATACAGGCATGTTTGGATTTGGAGTGAAGTTTGGGGCAGATCGGATATTGCTAGCCTGAGTTACAGCAAATTCCTTTTTCACTGCATTAGTAGCATGCTTTAGCACTTAGCTAAGTGCTACTAGCATGTTTTAGTATGTTTTTAACATGTTGCCAGTGTATTTAGCACTTCCTGACACTTTTTATTATGTTGCCAGGAGTCCATAACAGTGTTAAACATGACACTTCCTGTTGCCAGTAGGGTGGCGCTATGACTATAACCCGAATAAAGGCATGTTGATGTGTTCCGGACAGGACTCTTGTCAAACGTTTGAAGTTTGGGGCAGATTGATCATTGCTTGCCTGAGTTACAGCAATTTCCTTTTTTACGGCATTAGTAGCATGCTTTAGCGCTTAGCTAAGTGCTACTAGCATGTATAAGTATGTTTCTAGCATGTTGCCAGCCTATTTAACACTTGTTGACACTTTTTAATATGTTCCTAGGAGTCCATTACAGTGTTAACCATGTCACTTCCTGTTACAAGCAGGTGGCGCTATGTCCATAACTGAATTTGGGAATGGGTGTTTGTTCAGGGCATAACACCTATCAAACGTATGAAGTTTGGGGCAGATCGGACATTGCTTGCCTGAGTTACAACAACTTCCTGTTTCATAGTATTAATAGCATGCTTTAGCACTTAATGTTGTTAGCATGTTTGGGAATATTTCTAGCATGTTTAGCACACAATGGCATACTTTTTTGTTTGCTAATAGTGCATATCAGTGAAAAACATGTCACTTCCTGTTGCCAGTAGGTGACGCTATAGCTATAACCAAATATGAACATGTAGATGTCTTCAGGCCAGGACTCTAATCAAACTTGTGAAGTTTGAGGCAGATTGGACATTATATGCTTGAGTTACAGTAATGTTCTATTTCACTGCATTAATAGCATGCTTTAACACTGAGCTAAGTGTTGCTAGCATGTTTTAGCATGCTTCTAGAATTTTGCCAGCCTATTTAACACATGTTGATGCTTTTTATTATTTTGCAAGGAGTCCATAACAGTGTTTAAGAAGACACTTCCTGTTGCCAATAGGTGGCGCCATGACTATAACCGAATACGGGCATGTTGATGTGTTCAGGACAGGACTCTTGTCAAACGTTTGAAGTTTGGGGCAGATCGGACATTGCTGGCTTGAGTTACAGCAACTTCCTTTTTCCCTGCATTAGTAGCATGCTTTAGCACTTAGCTAAGTGTTTGCTAGCATGTTTTAGTATGTTTCTAGCATGTTTCCAGCCTATTTAACACTTGTTGACACTTTTTATTATGTTCCTAGGAGTCCATAACAGTTTTAACCATGTCACTTTCCTGTTGCCAGCAGGTGGCGCTATGACTATAACTGAATTTGGTCATGTGTGCTTACACCTATCACACATGTGAAGTTTGGGGTAGATTGGACATTGCTTGCCTGAGTTACAGGAACTTCCTGTTTCACGGCGAAACATCAAATTTTGTCAGGCCGCCAGGGACACACCCCTTGACGAAAACTCAAAACCTTCGCAATTTAACATCGCAAAGCCTTTAAATTACACTGACCAAGTTTGGTGCAATTTTCGTACATGTACGTGAAACGTAGTTCGAAATGCACTCCGTTGAAAGTGTATAGGTGGCGCTGTTG
>NW_024872784.1:326-442 GCF_018340385.1 Cyprinus carpio
TTTGACTGTTTCATAGTATTAATAGCATCCTTAAGCACATAGTAAGTGTTCCTAGCATGTTTGAGAATATTTCTAGCATGATTAGCACACAATGGCATATTTTACGGTGTTGCTAT
>NW_024872784.1:463-656 GCF_018340385.1 Cyprinus carpio
GTTATTAAAACATGTCACTTCCTGTTGTCAGTAGGTGGCACTATAACTATAACCAAATATGAGCATGTAGATATCTTCAGGCCAGGACTCTAATCAAACTTGTGAAGCTTGAGGCAGATTGGACATAGTATGTACGAGTTACAGTAATGTTCTACTTCACTGCATTAATAGCATGCTTTAACACTGAGCTAAG
>NW_024872784.1:1035-1131 GCF_018340385.1 Cyprinus carpio
GGGTCATTGGATAAACGCTGCGATTATGTCCCTCCCACGGACGCTCAGCGTCTCTGGGGGTGAATGGGGAGTGGGCTGGCCCGGACTCCGAGCTTC
>NW_024872784.1:2439-19939 GCF_018340385.1 Cyprinus carpio
GCAGGGTGTTTATAAAGGATGTAAGATTTAACAAAAAAAAAAAAAAAAAAAAAAAAAAAAAAATTAAAAAAAAAAAAAAAAAAAAAAAAAAATGAAAATCATATAAAAAACTGCAGGAGTCCGGATATTTTACTGGACTTTCTCTTGTTCGATCCGTTCATTCAAAATGTGAACGAATTGGCGTTTCGTCAGTGTGTTCATTGCGGCGCGTTTAAATTTTGTGGGTAAAGGTTAGATTTTTATACACGCACACAAATTCCCCAAACACATCCACCTTGCGCAATTAATCATATTCCTGAAATTAGGAAATCATACAATGCAGCCCAAAATGACAATTATGAGAAAACAGTACCCTATGATATCTTTGACTTCCGAGTATTTTGCTTGTCACATGTAAGACGAAATGAACGAATCGTCATGACGATCCTCGCACTAGCCAATGGCGCCATGTGTGCAATCTGTTGGCGGTTAGTGGTATTTGATCTCGTGACAGCGTACTTCGCGTGAGTACATTCTTTGATTATATGATGATGTTGTAAATGTGTTTTTAATAATTACTGTATAATTCCATAAATATAAACCCTTTCATATAGAGTCATTATAGTTCATATAACTGCTGTTATTTTTCATTCTTGGGGAAAGTAGTGTCATCGTGGTCAGTGCTATAATTAATTAACAATTCGACTTGGAATTCGTTGAAATGTAAAATAAAAATAAAAATACAATTGAAGTCATCTAATGGGGCAGCATAGAAACAGTAAGGTCAAATAGTTCGAAGTTTAAACAAATGTTTGTTTTATCAGCAGAATATCAGTGTCTTTGTTCCCAAAGCGACAGAGTCTGGAGCTCGCTGCGCGTGTAAACCCGCGCATTTTTTAAACACTTTGAGCATGCATGTCCCGCTCGGCAAACGAAGAGGAAGCACAATCCAAATACAACAGTTGTCAATGCGTCTGTAAGGCGAACTCCACAGTTTGTCAAAAATCCCAGTATATTATTACGTATTAATATAATATTTCATACGTTATCAGAGCCCTAACCTGTTACCTTTAGACATTATTAGACAGATTATAATTGATATTATAAATATATTTTTATATCGGTTGGTATAAAGATTTTAAATGTTTTATTATTAGAATGTTATTAATATTATAAAATAATGTTTAATAATTTATGATCATAAGCTAATCCTGTCATACACAATATATTGTATTAAAAAGTTTTTTAAAAGAGTTAATTTATACTTAAAAGTGGGACACTTAATTATATTTAGTCCTGATTAAATTAAAATAATTAAAGATTCAAAATTCACCCCATCCAGAATTGTTTTAAAAGTGATAAAAAGTTCCAAAAAGAATGACTGTTTAGACACACAGACATACCCTGATAGAGTTCTATAGAAATCAAATGATAATATTAAGTACATTCACATTGTTCTCATGTTTTATTGTTGAGCTGTCAAGTTGTCATGTGTTGCAATAATCAGTTAGCTTCTTATTCTATTATTATTCTCTTTCTTTTTGACCGGCATGAATGGGTGACCCTTATTTTGCTACATTGAAGGTGGCAACCATAACCTCTAATCAAACATTAGAATAACAGCCTTTTCTACTACGAGCATCATCATACTTTTATTTTAATTTTTTTTTTCAGATACTGAATAGCTGGCAGGTGTTTCTTCTATATACCATGTAAGTAATTTGAAATTTATTATTTTTTCTATATGCAAATATAGTTTCACTAAGGATATACTTTGTATTTATTAGAAATTGTTATATCGGTTATGGCCAATGTTTTTACAATACCTCATTGATTTTTCATCTTCTCTCAACTTTAGAATTGCTCAATTTTCCCCCCACTATTTGATGTTGGCTTATGCTTTTTAACAGTTAATTCAGTCTTCACAACTTATTAAGCAAATACATGTAACAGAACTCACATAGATTTCAAAAACTCACCCAGCTATCAAAAACATTGTAGTCAGATGTCCCAATAGTTTTAAGCTAAATTGACTTTATACAAAAATACTATAATACAAAAAAAGTGCTGTGTTTTAATGTAGTTTAAACTCCTACTAGGGCTTGATTAAGATTCTTGATAATGGCAAAAATCATAATCACGATTATTTTGGTCAGTATTGAAATCATGATTATTTAGCATGATTATAGGTGGGTGATTATAGTCTTATTTTATGATATGAGTAATTTTAAATGTTAGTGAAATTTCACAATTACAAAAAAAAATAAAAACAAAAGGTAAACAGTCACCAATACAATAAAGAACAAAAGAAACAAACAAAAATACAACAAAACAAAAATTCAAATTTAGGGTGTGTTCACACTTGGCATCTTTTTTGAAGCTGTCAGTGTCTTTTTTTTTTTTTTTTACATTATAATATTCTATTAAGTAAACCTTGTTTTCAAATGCCCACCGCCAGCGTCTTTTTCTGCAGCTCAGAGCATCTTAGCGAGACCTGTCGTTTCCATAGCAACAAGAAAAAAAAATGGTGAAGGTGCTGGTAGATGGACTTATTGTACAAGTGTCGTAGCACGAGGAGTTATATTACATGAGCACAAAACTCTACGATAATATACATCATAAAGATGCTGTGTGGGCACAGATTGGACAGATCCTTAATGTAAAGATAAGTGTATCATCTACTACTTGTCGTTAACGAAACTATCTGTTAACGTTAGCTAACATTATCGTTCGCTCAGCAAAAGTTATCAATACCATAACCAGCTGATAACAAAATGTTACCTCCCTTTTACCGGAACTTGGCGGGCATAGGCTACTGTAGCAGCTGTTGTTATAACGACAAAAGACACCCTTGGCTGCTATTTGGAATCAATTGGTGCCAGCTTTTTTTTTACTAAAAAAGGCACCCCTGTCAACTTGTACTTGTCAAAAAAGACGCCATGTGTGAACGCCCTAAATAAAATAGTGTTTTAGGTTTTTCAGGAGGATGTACCAACAGTGGTATTACCTACATACAGTAGCCTACAACAGAAAATTAATAAAGTAATCAAATGTAAAATAACTCTGCTGTATACGGTTATCTCGGAACACGCGGACAGGAGGCTGCCTAGGGAACAGTATCTCTTTCTTGGCTTAATACGCTTTAAATAACACTGTTTAGTATCAAGCACGTCATGCAGTTTAGCAACAACAAACTGCATTCTACAACTGTCACGGTCCCTGACATCAATCACCAACATCTTTGCTTAATCAGCCCCTTGTTAACCAGTCTATTTAAACCTCTGTGCTTCAGTTGTTGTTGCTGTTTGTGTATTCCTGTCATTGTTCCCCGCCTCCGCTTTGTAGCTGTTACCAATGTTTTTGGATTATCTTGTGTTTATGTTTGTCTATTAAACTTGTGTTACTCCTACACATATAAATATCAAGAAATTAAATGCTGAAATTCTAAACTCTCTTCCATTATGCATATTTTGATCTCAAAACTAAATATAATAGGTATATGATGACTCGACTTAACTGTTCCAATAGTTGCATCCTCGGGAGGTCTTATTTGAAGGCTGCATACGTCATTGAGATGATCTCATTTAAGAAAAGTAACCCTTAGATTGCAAATTAAGAAGTTACAATATTTGACACCTCACTAAAAATAACAATACATTTTTATTAAGTTTGCTTTTCTTAAATAAGACATCCCTGATGACATAATCAGCCTTCAAATGCGACCTCTGGAGGACGCAGCATACAGTACATATCGCTTTTTGCCCCTGGTTTCTGTGTGTTGTAGTGAAATGGATTACCTTAATGGCAATTCACGGACGAGGAGGAGGAGAATCAAAGTCAGAGTGCAGCAGCATTTAATGAGTATTGCAATGGAGGCTATGGAGCAGGCAGATCAGGCTGTGGACCAGGCAGTGCAAAATATTGAGGACAATGCTGATGAAACTGTAAATCTGGATTTTGATGTTGATACTGAAGTTGATGACTTGTACATGGCAAGTGATCCTGATGAAGATTCTTGCTCTGATAATCCTGAAGAGGAACCCCATAATGATGCAAAAAGGAAACTGGCTGAGTGGGCACCTAACCGAAATGTATCTCATTCTGCACTTTCAGAACTATTAGGTATACTTTTGGAGCTAGGTTTAGATTTACCGAAGGATCCCAGAACTCTCCTCAGTACAGTGAAAGAATGTGATGTGAAAAAGATGGGTCAGGGTAGCTACTATGATTTTGGCCTTACAAGTGCAATAATTTCAGAATTGAAAATTACAAGCGAGAGTGAACTGACAACAGATACATTGACTGTTCGTGTGAATGTTGATGGATTACCTCTTTCTAGGAGCTCTAATATGCAGTTGTGGCCTATATTAGGTCAAATAGTTGAATTACCAAAAGCAAATGTGTTTATAATTGGTGTCTATGCAGGTCCCTGTAAACCTGAATCAGTAAATGACTACATGCATGATTTTATAGAAGATTTAAAAGTTGTCACAAGAGTTGGTGTAACTTTTAATGGTAAACACTACAATGTACCACTGCCAGATGCGTTTATCTGTGACACTCCAGCAAGAGCCTTTTTAAAATGTGTCAAAGGTCATGGTGGCTACAGTTCTTGTGAGCGTTTGCACGCAGTATGGCGTTTATCTTGATGGTAAAGTTGTGTTTCCTGACATGGATTCAAGCCTAAGAACAGACACTCAGTTTGATCAAATGTTTGATGAAGAGCACCACCACTCTAAATCACCTCTCCAGGGCCTAGGCATTGGCATGGTTTCCAGTTTTCCTTTGGACTGTATGCATTTAGTTTGCTTGGGCATTGTCCGTAAATTAATTGCTCTGTGGTTCAAGGGACCATTGCATTGTCGGGTTTCGTCTTCTAATCTATCTGCTATCTCTGATCACTTGAAACTGTGTAGACCAAGCTTACCTCGAAGCTTTTCCAGAAAGCCACGTTCTTTGACTGAGTACAGCCAATGGAAGGCTACAGAATTCAGGCAGTTTTTATTATATACAGGGCCTGTTGTGCTTTTTCAAAGATTACCACGTCAACAGTACAAAAACTTTCTTGTGTTGTCATCTGCTATGAGAATACTTTTGTCTCCTATGTGTAGAGAATTCTATGGGTATGCCCAAAAATTATTAAGATGTTTTGTTACCAACTTTGAGAAGATATATGGGAAAAAATTTCTGGTTAACAATACACACAGTCTTTTACATTTAGCAGATGATGCTAAAAAGTATGGCCCTCTGGATTCAGTTTCATGTTTTCCATTTGAGAATTATTTGGGACAGTTGAAAAAAATGGTGAGAAGACCACAGAATCCTGTGCAACAAATTGTCAGGCGTGTTTATGAAAGGCATTTATTTGCTCACATGTCCGAAGAAATGCCTGAAAATGTTAAACTGACACAGCTTCATGAATTTGGACCAATGCTGACAGAATTTCCGCTGCATCAGTATGTTCAATACAAAATGTTCAAACACAAAGACACAATGATCTCAAGCTCCATTGGTACCAATTGTTTTTGAACTTGAGGGAAGAGTTGGGATTGTGCGGAACATTGTGCATTCCACTGTGACTGGAGGAACACATGTGGTGTATGAACTTTTTCAGACAGGGACATGTTTTTTTCAACTACCCTCTTGATTCTACATCTCTTGGAGTCTGTTTGCTATCAAAACTGTCTGGTCAGCTTTCCAGTGCTCCAGTGACAGACTTGCCTCTTAATAATATGTTTGTGGCTTTGCCTCAGCTACACAGTACATGATTTATTGAACTCTGCAGGGTGTCCTCGTTCAGTGTTGTGGAGTTTGTGGATGAGGTTGACTCTGATGGCTGCAAGAAAATGGACATAATTCCATTCGAGTGGTTCAAGGGCACAGAGAGAAAAGTATGCTGGTGGCCACCAGTCTCACTATCCAATGTAACGAAGGCTGTAAAAGAGCACACACCACCAGCCAGCAACTGGATAGCGTGTAATGTGCGTGTAATGGGGAAATGCAGGTAACTGATTTTCCTCCTTTATTAAATATAGTAGAATAAATACTGCTATACTTTGCTTCCGTTAATTAGTTATTTGACCCTTGAACTCTTTATGTTTGTGTTCATTTCTTTACATCTTTGTTTTCCAAAGTAATACATAAAGGGCTGATATAACTATAGGTTTTCACTCCTACAGGATCACACCAGGCTTGACACAGTTTATTAATTAAATCAGATGTGCTCTTGATGGATAGGAAAGAAAAACCACAATAACACTTTGCAAATAAGATGTGAAATCTGATTTATAGTTATTTGCATATATTCTGGAACAAATGTTGCATTCGGTGGTACTAAACGCTAATGTGAATTTCAAAATTTGCCTCACTCCTTTTGTGTATCATTGTGTTTTACAGCATCTTATGCCGAAGCTAGGGTTAGACTGCACCAAGCTGAGTATTCATCAGACTTGACAGACACAGAAAATATCTCAAGAAAAAAATAGGTAGGTGTTATTTGGAGCAATGCAGGTCGAATTCCATGGCCCTCTAGAAATAATATGAAGGTAGTAGGTGAAGTGTGTTTTATATGTTTGTGTTTACTTCTCTAGGCCAAGTGCAAAAATCCTCCAGAGTCAACTGAGCACCCAGCTGCAATCAAGTGAGAATTCAGATTCTTCAGAGGAGCTTCCACCCACTCCACCAAACCAACTCCTTTGGCCAGCAGTGAGAGAAGTGAGCAATCACTTCCAAAACCCCACTGCCCAATGAGGCACCAGCCCCACAGCTACAATTACCAGCCCCACAGCCCGAGGAGTCGCCAGCTCCCCAGCCCGAGGAGTTGTTGGCCAGACGGACGGAGGGGGTGTTGTGCAGAACTTGTTGTGAAGTGTTGTTTAATATTATTATAGTTTTTTTAGAAGTGGTGAAGGAGACACAACGTGTTCATGGAAAGATGTTGAATGTCCTGATGAAGCAAGATGGATCAATGGTAGAGGTTCCTGAAGGAGTGGTCTTACCTCTGAAAACCCAGGCTGACCTTGAGGCTCTTGATCAGAAGCTGGGGGATCGTAGTGTCATGTCTGCTGTTGTAAGTTTACATGTTGTAAGGCCTACATATTTATTTTAATTGATAAATTGTTGTAGTTTCTTTTTTTTATTGCTATACCTTTTTAAGTCTAATAAAGTTTAAATTTAAAATTTTAAAATAAAGTTTAAAGTTCAGTAAGTATTTGTACATAGATTGCAAAGTACCATTTGATATAAAAATATCTATTGCAACTAATTTTCCATATACTTTCAGGAATTGATTTTATTAATCTTAGCTTATTGTTTTTTTGCAGTTTATGTAAACTTTTGTTTTCTATCTTTGGCTCTCATCCTTAGGTTGCCATGGTGGCAGATGTGGGCGGCACAAGTATAGATGACGCAACGAGAAGAATGATGAAATACATCTTTTCAAATGAGCTGGCATTGGAGTACAATTTGTTTGGCCGTCATGGGGAAAAAAAATTTAAAGATTTGCGTATTTTCAACGTTGTGTATGGTAAGTAAATCAATTAAGTAAAAACTTCAGTTGTTAATAATGATCTTAAATTTGATGGTGACACTTTACAATAAGTTTACATTGGTTAATGCATTAACTACCAATCAGCTAACAGTGAGCAATGCTTTTGTTACAGTATTATTCTTTGTTAACATTAGTTAATGAAAACACAACCAACCATTGTTAATTCATATTAGCTCAGGTCCATTAAGCTATATTAACAGCTAAAATGTTTTATTTGGTTATGTATTAGTAAATGTTGAAATTAACATGAACTAAGATTTAATAAATGCTTTAGAAGTATTTGTCATTGTTACAAAGGTAATTAACTAACAAAAAATAGAATGTTATTGTAAAGTGTTACCAATTTCATTTTAAAATCTGCAGACAGAATGACTGAATTTCATTCCTTCCAGTTTCCTCCCCACGTGCCTACTTAATCCTGTAAAGCCCGGCATATGAAAATAATAGTCCGAAAATCTATTTTATTTAAATAGTGCAGTACATTAAACTTTTAGACAATTTTTTTTTTTTAAATAGAAAGACAGGTGCAGGTAATCACACAAGCTAAATTTCCCTGTCACTTTCTGCTGTGAGTTTGGACTGCCTTAGACAGAGAGCAGACACAAATCAAATCAGGTTTGTTGCTTTAAATCCATTAGACAATGTTCCTCCACATAGCATTTCTTTAGAACATACACACCAAATGTGTATATATTTCTTGTGACCTCGTAATAATTCTACACTTTTGATGACATGACTGCAGTTCTAAAGTTTGTGAGATCCGCCAAATTTAATAACTACTGAATTGAGTCATCCAGAATGTGATTATCTGCCGCTACTGATCCACAGCAAATTGATCAGACTCTATTTGTAATATTAATTAGTTTGTATTAAAAAATTCATTTGTTTTTGCAGAGGCTCTTAAGAACAACCCCCTGACATCAAAGGTCAACCAGCAAGAAGCTGAGAGGGCACTGTCAAAATGGTTCACTGGAGCAAGAGACAGAGGAGGACAAAGGGCATCAAGAATACACCAAAAGATGGCTGCAGTTTAAATTTTACTGAAAAGGTTATAAGGTTATAAGTTGCTGCATCTAGCTGTTCTAGTTCTTGTATTTTTTCTGACGATCGTGTTCTCAAATTTGTTGGGTTGGCAGCTTTCCCAAACACTCATGGCTGGTTCTAAAATAGTTTTGTGCCATTGTGACATAAACATGACATGATAGTTAGTTAAAATAAAGCTGGATTTTGAACATATTTCAGTCTCACTGTGTTCTCTAATGCTTTAAAACTTGTTTGTGTGGTATTGCTTCTCATTTAGATGGAACCCAGATGATCTCTAGTTGGGCCACATGCATATGATTCCTAGTTGGGCCCCACCTACAGCCCTGTGAAATCCTGCATCATAAAACCTAAATGAGTAAGTTGCTGGGGCCAACATGGAACCCGTGGACAAACCCACTTCCAGCCCATATTTCAGCCCATGTAGTAACCTTGTAGTACCCAAAAAAAAAAAACCTAAAGCTGGGACCCACGATGGGTCTTATGCATGTTGCCCCAGTAAGGTGCCCACCTGTTTATAAGTGCCATTCTATATGAAATCCATGTGGGCAGTTGGCATGGGGCCATTATTGAACCCACAGAAAATCCCATACAGAGCCCATTTTTCAGCCCATTTCAAACCAACATGGGCCCCACATACAAATATTGACAGCTGGGACCGAGCTGGGTCTTGTGCATGTTGCCCACTTGAGTCCCGTCTAGTACAAAGTGCAATCCTACATGAAATCCACCTGGGCGATAAACATGGGCCCATTATGGAACCACGGACAATCCCATACAGAGCCCATTTTTCAGCCCATTTCAAAAACCACACGGGCCCCACATACAAATGTCAACTGGGTTAAAGCTGGGACCGAGATGGATCTTGTGCATGTTGCCCACTTGGGTACCACCTAGTACCAAGTACAATTCTACATGAAATTCATCTGGGCAATTAACATGGGGCCATTATGTAACCCGCGGACAATCCCATACAGAGCCCATTTATCAGCCCATTTCAAAACCACACGGGCCCCACATACAAATGTCAACTGGGTTTAAAGCTGGGACCGAGATGGATCTTGTGCATGTTGCCCCACTTGGGTACCACCTAGTACCAAGTACAATCCTATAACAAATTGATCATAATTTTATTCTTACACTTTTCCTCTATTCCAAACATAAATGTTTTTTGCCAATCTTGATCTTCTTTTCTTCCCCCTAGCTCGTTCACTATTTTTTTTTAAACTTTAAAAAAAAGATACTAATTTCTCACACAGTAGGAACAAATGCAACAAACCTTCATCTTGTTTTTTACAGACCTTACATAATGCAGTTTGTTCTTTTTTTATTGTACACAACCTCATTTCCGACCATATTACATTATGCCTTATAAAATAATCAAGACACTCCAAATTTGTGCTCACCAATACTCCACAGTTATATATTTTCCCATATTTCTTCCCCTCTTTCAAAAACCATTGGGAAAGTTGCTCCGTAACCACATATCATTTGAATTTGGTTTTTTAAAAATCTCTTCCCTTAAAACCTGATAAAACATTTTCACATTCCCTAAATTAAAACCTATTCTTTTATTTTGATTAACAAAATACACTTCAGTCTTTCCTTCCTCTTTTTCTTCCTTCTGTATTTCATTTATCCACCCTTTTGGTATTGCACTTTTCATTTCTTTATATTGCTTCTTTACATTATTTATGTCATACTCTTCTTTAGCTTCTTCCAACTCATCAATAATCACTTGCACTGGTAAAAAACCCTCTCTTATCTCATACATAATATCTCTTAATCTTGCAATACCAACACTCCCCACCATTTTTTTTATAAAATATTTCTTTCCCACTTTCACACAATATGCTTATTAAAAAAAACAATGGTTTGGTTTAAAAATCTCTTTTCTCCCTCCAGGTATAAAATCAGCCTTTGAGAGAAAAGAAAAAAAAAAACCAAGCTTTTAAAACTTCTTTATAAAAATCTGGTATTTTTTCAAACATCCATGTTTTCATTTTCATCCATAAAACATTGTCTCCTAGTTTCACTTCCCCACATTTGTCCAAAAAGTATTTCATTGTATCTTTCCATTCTCCTTTTTCTTGATCATCTATATACTTTTTCACCACTTTAATTCTCATACTTTTCTTTTTTAATTCTACATCAGATAATCCCATCCCACCTTTATCAGTCTGCCCTATCAGAGTGTTATAAGCAACTCTTGGGGGCTTCTTCTCCCAAAACCAAAATCTAAAACACATCTTTTTATTCTTACTTCCACCCATCTTGGTATTGCGCTCACCGTTAAAATATAGCACTTTTTGGATAACATTAAAGCATTAACCACTAAAATTTTCCCTTTCAAACTTAAAAATCTTCCCCTCCAAAAAATTAATCTCCTTTCCATTTCCCCCACCAACTTTTCAAACATTCTTTCTCTTGCCCCTTTCTCATCTTTTCCTAAAGTCACACCCAAAATTTTTGTTTCCTTCACCTCTTCAAAATTAAAAATCCCTACTAAATTTGGTACCCTTCCAAACTTCATGTACACAGTTTTTTCTTCATTAATTCTTGCACCTGTACTTTTACCATACCTCTCTACTTTTCTCATTACTTCCTTCATACTTTCTAAGTCTTTTAAAATCAATGTTGTGTCGTCTGCATATTGAAATATCTTTTTCTCTTCTTTACCTTCTTCTATTTTAATACCTTGAATGCTTTTATCTTTCTTAATCATTAAACATAAGGGTTCTGCTACCAAAGTATATAGCTGTGCAGAAAGTGGACATCCTTGCCTTATTGACCTTGTTATTTTAAAAGGTTCAGTTAAGAATCCATTACACACCACTCTTGTCATTACGTTGTTATATAAAATTTTTATCCATTCGTTAAAATTTTTTCCAAACCCAAAACGTTCTAAAATTGCAAATAAAAAAACATGTTCTACCCTATCAAAAGCCTTTTCAAAATCTAAATTAACAACATATCCATCCTTCTGTGTTTCATTTAAATAGCTTATTATGTCTCTTATCCCACTCTTTATATCAGCAATATCTCTCCCTCTCACACCATACGCTTGATTAGTCACTATAATTTTGGGTAAAACATTTTTCATTTTGTTTGCAAGGATTTTAGCTAGTATTTTTAAATCTGTATTTAACATTGATATTGGCCTAAATTATTTTTACTTCCTTTCCTTTTATAAATTAATTTAATCAACCCTATACTCACTCCTCTGATCCAATTCTCTTTTATTAAAAATCTCCTTATATAATTCCTTTAAAATCCCACTTATCTTCTCTTTAAAAACTTTATAGAATTCATTTACTATCCCATCTGTCCCCGGGCTTTTGTTCCCTTTTAAACTATTGATAGCTTGTACAATTTCCTCTTCACTAATTTCTTTATCACATTCTTCTTTATCTTCTCTACTTACTTTAGCTGTAACACACTCTAATAACTGATTTTTCTCTTTTTCGTCGATTCCTTTTGTTTCAAAAAGCCCCTTATAATACTCTTTCACCTCTGTTAAAATTCCACTTATATCTTTCACTATTTCTCCTTTTTTATTTTGTAATTCTTTTATTAACTTTGCCTTGCCTCTACTTTTTTCCAAATTAAAGAAAAATTTTGTACATTTTTCTCCTGCAATTGTGTTTTTTGCCTTGCTCCTTATAATTGCTCCTTTACACTTTTCTTCCTCAATTTTCCATAACTCTTCCTCCAAAAGTATAATCTGTTTTATCTTTACTTCACTTTTATTTGTTGCTTCTCTGAGTTTTTTCCTTATTTCCAGCTCCTTTGCTTTTTTAACTTTCTGTATCAGTTTGCTATAGTTTATAGAATATTTTTTTTATTTCATACTTTACATTTTGCCACCATAATCGGTTTATCTTCAAAATACATACCGTCCTCTTTCTCTGTCTAATATTTCCTCAATTCCTGTTCTATAATTTTCACTTGTCAAAATTTCAGAATTTAGTATCCACACTTCAGGCCCTTTTTTTTCTTTACTAAAATCAATATTCCATAAAAGCATTTTGTGATCACTCAAGCTGGTATCCTTATAACAAATGTCCCCCAGAAAATATTCCATATCCCTTTCACTTAAAATAAAATTCGATTCTTGTCTGACACATAAAATTCCCAACCAGTTGTCTTCTGGAAAAGTCTCTTCTCCTTTCATGGTTTTCCCTCCAAACATCTATAAAATTTCTTTCCTCCATCATTTCTTTTAACTCTTTCCTTCCCACATCTGTTCTAAAAACCATCCCATCTGCCATGTCCAACTTACTAAAAACAGTATTAAAATCCCCAAATAAAATGACATTTTTATATTTCTTTGTTAAAACCCTTAATCCCCCAAAAAAAACTTTTTTTTCTCCCTCTTGAGTGGGTGCATGCAAATTAATTATCACAAATTCATTATCATCTTTCCTAATATTAATCCCAACACATTTGCCATTTTTGTCATTATAAACTTCATATGAATTAATTTCAACATTTTCCTTTATTAAAATGGCTACCCCCCTTCCTATCCTTCCATCCCCATTATTATAAAACATTTGTCCTTTCCATCTCTTTTTCATATCATCAATCATTTCGTCTTTCCAGTTTGTTTCTTGTAAAATTATAACATCCTGTTTTTTGCATAGTTCTTTTACCATCTCAAATTTCTTTACACCCATTAAACCTCTTGCATTTAAACTCACCAAGTTTAAAACCATACCAATACAAAATAAACATTTAAAACCATTCATCTTCAGTCTCTCTCACAATCTTGTTCTTGTACCAATCCCAACCTCTTTTTATCTATTTCAGTCATCTTTTTCTTTCTAGCAACGTTAAGATTTGGCTTTACCTTCGTTGATTTTCTTCTTATCATTTTCCCAACCTTTTCTCTTTCTTTCCTTGCCTCCTGTTGTTCTACATCCAGTTCCTCCATCTTGTCGCTCCCCTCTTCATCATTTACTTCCTTGTCATTTGCAACTTTTTGTTCCTCTCCCTCCGCTGTATCATCCTCCATTCTGTCTTCTTCTTCGTCCTGTTGACTTTGGTCCTTCAACTTCTGATTTTCCATAAATTCTATTTGCTTTTGTTGTTCGTTTTCCACCGGTTCAAATGTCTCTGTGGTTTCTGCAATCTCATCTTGCACCTGCCTATCCATCCTTTGTTGCTCCTCTGATTCCTTATCGTTGCCTTCCATCCAGCATTCACATATGTTAAGAAGTTTACCACAGTCTGGACATTCAACCGCTGTACAGTCTCTTGAGAAATGTCCTTGTTCATTACATTTAAAACATTTGAACTCAGGACAGTCTTTGACGATATGTTCTGGACTTCAACACAGTCTACAAGTTTTGACCTGCCTACTGTGTATTATCCTGAAGTACTGCGAGCCTTCAGCTGTCTCAAACTGTGTACTGTATGGCAATGATGCCACCTCCTTTGGGAACTTGACCTTAACAAATCTTGTCCCATCCTCTATCTCCGTTCCTGGGTAAAACCTCCTCCTTATCTCTGTTGTGGGAGTAACTCCCCATCCTTCCAATTTTGAGGTTATGTCATCATCATCTAGGTACACAGGCAGATGCATGAACGAGACTACATATTCCCTGTCCTGCAGTTTTTTAACATCACATATTTGTCCTTTAATTTGCAAACCATTTAACAGTCCATCACAAACTTCCTCCGCTTTCAAAAGTCACTTCATATTGTTTATTAGTCTTGGTCTTACACTTAAGAATTTTTTCCATGCCTACTTTTTCCTTTATTGCTCTAATTATGTCCTCCGCTCCTCCATTATGCACTTTACTAATGTCAATTATTGCTGTAGCTTCTTTTGAATAGATCCTTTGTTTCTTCATTTATTGTGCCATCATCACCTCTCCTTGTATTAATCCTTTTCCTTGATCAATTGCATTAGTCAAATACAAGTTGTGTACAAGACAAAAAGCTGTTACAGGGAAATTTTGCATCACAAAAGCATTTTTCCAAAATATGCATAACACTAAAAACCAAAAACATCTAAAATCACAAATTCATCAAATTCATTAATCTTCTCTTGGCATAAAAAAGTGCTTTTGTTTTAAAATATATGTAACCTCCTTCGTAAAAATTCCATAAAAATCCCCCATCTTGTTTTCCAGTTTAAAATAACTGTACAGCATTTTTACATAATCTTCAACCAACTGTTTAAAAATCAACCGTAGGTTTACAATAAAATCTCTGTTTTTGACTATATTCCTTCTTTTCCATATTGCTTTTTTGGCCAAAATTAAAAACAAATTAATTAGTTTCTTGTTTGCTGTATTCTCTGCCATTCCAAACATAAAAAATCTATTCCAGTTGCAGTCCCCCTCATTATCTCTTAAGTCTTTGATTATTTCCTTTAATTCCTTAAAAAATGGGCTCAACTTCTCACAGAATAAAAACAAATGTAGAATTCCTTCATCTTCTTTTTACAAACTCTGCATTGGGCATTAGTTTCTTTCTGCATTGCACACAATCTCATTTCCGTAAAAATCACATTTTGTCTAATAAAATAATCAAAACTTTCTAATCCACATCCAACCATTCCCATGTCATGTTCTTCCAGATATCTTCCTCTTCAATTTCATTAAAATGCCTTTTCCATAACTTATTGGCAAGAGGTTTTTTAAAAACTCCATTTATAAAAAACCCATAAAACATTTTAACAGAACCCAAATTAAAATTCACCATATTGTCTTTACATTTTAGAAACACGCTCATTTTATTTTCTTTTTTCTCCCTCCTTAATAATTTCATCCAGCCATTGTCCTGGGATTGCTTTTTTTTACTTGTTCGTATTGTCTTTTTAAAACATTTACATTAAAGTCCTCCTTCTCCTCATCCATTGCATCTATGATCACTTGAAGTGGTAAGAATCCCTCTTTAAATTCCCATAAAACATCTCTCACCTTTACAAACCCTCACTTTTCAACCACTTCTTAAAATAGATATCATACTCTTGCATCTTTATTTTTCCATTTAAAAACAGAGGTTGATTTAAAATCATTTCCCTCCCCTCCGGATTAAAATCCACCTCTGTTAAAAAAAGCCTCCAAGCGCTTAAAACCTCTTTGTAAAATCGTGGGTTCCCCTCCATCATCCAATTCTTAAGCTTCATCCATAAAACATTTTCCCCCAAATTAAAATCCCCCCACATTTATTTAAATAAAGAGCCATCATCTCTTCCACTCTGCTCTGTTCGTATCATCCAAATATTTTCTTACCACCTTTACTCTCATGCTTTTCATTTTTTGTTCTACATCCACCAAACCCATCCCTCCCTCCCCCGGTTTCCCTATCAGTGTAAAATATGCAATTCTTGGAGGCTTTTTGTCCCATAAAAATTCTAAAACACATTTCTTTATTCTTTTAAAAACCCAGTCTGGCAATGGCATCACATGTAATGTATACCACATTCTAGATAACATTAGCATGTTTACAACTAAAAATTTTCCCCTTTAAACTTAAAAAACCTGCTTCTCCAGAAAATCAGTCTTCTTTCCATCCCTCCCACCGTCTCTTCCCACATACTGTCCATAGCCTCCTTTTCATTCTTTGCTACAATTATTCCTAAAATCTTTATTTCTTGCACCTCCGTAAACTTACAGATCCCTGTAAGAACCTCCGCCCTTCCATATTTCATGTATACAGTTTTTTCTTCATTTATTTTTGCACCCGAACCCTCACAATACAGTTTTGTTTTCTCCATCACTCTTTTAACACTTTCTACATTTTCAACCACAATTGTCGTGTCATCAGCATATTGAAATATTTTCTTTAATTCTTCCCCCTCTTCCATTTGTATTCCATTTATTCTTTTTCTCTATTTATTAAAAGCCCTAAAGGTTCTGCTACCAAAGAGTACAACTGCGCCGACAATGGACACCCCTGTCTTATGGATCTTAAAACTTTAAAAAGGTTGAGTTAAAAAAACCGTTGCATTTTACTTTTGTAAATATATCCCTGTATAAAACCGAAATCCATTTTATAAAATTATTCCCAAACCCAAATTCCTTTAAAACTGCAAATAAAAAGCCATGTTCAACTCTGTCAAAAGCCTTTTCGAAATCCATACTAATAACATAAGCAGTTTTTGCCTTTTTCTTTTATATACCCTACTATATCTCTAATGCTGCTAGTAACATCTGCTATATCTCTTGCCTTTACTCCATACGCTTGGTTTTGTTTCTATTATATTTGGCATGACATTTTTTAATCTGTTTGATAAGACCTTGGCTAAAATTTTAAAATCAGTGTTTAGCATTGTAATGGGTCTAAAATTTTTTCAGCTCAGTTTTTTGTCTCCTTTTTTCTTGTATATTATTTTCATTAATCCTAGCCCCATTCTTGGGCTTACTCTTTCTTTTTTAAAAACTTCTTCAAAAATTTCATTTAAAATCACGCTTACTTTTTCTTTAAAAACTTTGTAAAACTCACTTCCAATACCCATCTACTCCGGGGCTTTTCCTCACTCTTAATTGATTTATGGCATGTATGATCTCTTCAGTTTCCATTTCCCTTTCACATATTTTTTTTTTTTCCTCTTCACCAACTTTCCTTGTTATCTGTTGCAACAAAATATTCCTTTTTTCCTCATCTCCCCCCTCCGACTTAAAAAGTTCCTCATAAAATGATTTGACTTCTTTTAAAATCCCCTCTGTATCTGAGACCACCTGTCCATTCCTACTTTTAAGTTCTTTAATTGTTTCCGCTCTCCCCCTGCTTTTCTCAAGATTAAAAAAGAATCTGCTACATTTTTCCCCTTCCACCGTATATTTTGCTTTGCTTCGTAACATTGCCCCCTTGCATTTCTCCTCTTCTATTTTTCTCAACGTATTTTCTATTTCAATTACTTTTTGCACATCTACTTCGTTTTTTATTTAACTCCTCTTTTAGAGTTCTCCTTATTTC